>NC_068558.1:31769015-32072045 GCF_022201045.2 Citrus sinensis | reverse complement strand
ATATATTGTAAAATTCTCTTGCTTTTTCTATCAAAATTATTTTATAATTATAGAGTGCATTAAAATCTTGAATGTCCACTTCTTTGAATAATTATTCGACAATTTCTTCTATCTCGTAACAAGATCTGTTGAGGGAAAGGAATTTTATCTTGTGATTGGATTTCAAATAATTAATAACTTTGGTCTTATTGTTGATGTCCCTTCTTTCTCTTTATTTGATTTCAAATAATTCAAGAAGTCTAGAATTTGATGCTTAAAAATATTTAAAATTGTAGTTTAGCATCCGGAAATTTAACTAAGAGTGCTGCGTGAATTTTATTTATTGTTAAATATTAGTATGAGAAATTAAAGGTAACTTTTCACCTGATGTTAAGAGAATGAAAGCCGGACAAACTGGCTGCTTCCTTCAAAGCATTCCTCCAACTCCGCAGCTTCTCAGTATTCTCCTTTAATTTTTCTTCAAGCTTCGAAAATGAATCCCCAAAACTCCCAGTTTGGTTTCTCACGTCTGATGGATCAACCCGATAGAAAACCGGAATCACAATCTGTGCATACTCCTTCTTGCACTCGAGGATCTTTACAAGTTCATCGAGACACCATCTGGAAGATGCATACCCTTCTGAGAAGACGATAACTGAAATGGCTGATGCTTCAATTGCATTCACAATTGACTCCGAAATTTCATCTCCTCTGTTAAGTTGGTCATCAATGAAAGTTTGGATATTTTGTCGACACAGAGCAGAATAGAGATGGCTAGTAAAGTTGTCGCGGGTTTCCTCTCCTCTGAAACTAACAAAAACATCATACTTCTTGTTGTTTTGAGAAGAAGAAGCCATAATCAACAGAGACAGTTGAATTGATTAGAGAGATATTTTGATTCGGATGAAAACAATTATTGAACCAAATGTGCGTGACTCTGTAGAATAAATCGAAGCCATGAACCTTCCATCAAGTTCCGTGATAATTTTTCAATTTCATCTCATTGTCCAACCACCGTCCACTTCTAGCTGAAAATTCCGCACGAACACCATACTTATCAAGACACGGCTTCGGTGCTTTAATGCTCATAACTGCCAGCAATAAGTAGGGTTGATATTTTAATTTTTATCTATGAATTTATCTTACGGGTCCTCATCTCTCAATTAATTGTATTTAGTTTCAAAATTATTCTTTTTTTGTTTTAATGGCTCTTATTCATGTTCTTTAGCGTTTATTTTAAACATATGTTTGATTTTTAAATATTTACATTTGAATTAAAAAATAAATTTTTACGACCTTTGCCGAAATAAAAAAACAGGGATTAAATGAGTTTTTACCCTTTGTATTCTAGCAAAAGTAAGGGTACCTGGAAAAAATGAAATCTTTTACAAATTTGTGATTTTTTTTTTTTTTTTGAGTGCAATTAGAATCATTAACTTGGCAGGAGAATTGTGGCTTCAACGGGATAACCGGTTAGATCAAAACACATGTCAATTGATTTATGGCTGCCTATCAAATCTAATCGAAGATTTAGATGCATGGGTTCCATTGTAGGCAGACCCACTCATCTAATTATGGAGTGAAGAGTGAAGACTGGTACTTTTATTGTAGAGAAATCAATGCTTAACTTATTTGTCTACTGTACTTGAACATAAGAATTCGTAAGTGGCACTTTGCCATTAAAGAATTTGTGAGTGTCCGAATATGTGCACTACTTTAAGCTGGTGAGTGTTGACTAGTCAATGGTCATGGTTAAATACATTTTTTTTAATGGATCGGAATATTTTAACTTCAATTTTTTATTTTAAAATTTAAACATAAATTTTGACTCTTTTAATTCAATCTAATGTTAGATAATCATGGTTAAAACAGTCTAATTATCTTTTTTTTTTAGATACTGCAATACAATTAGGGTGCGTTTGACACATTGTATTGTATTACGTTGTATTGCATTATTTTAATGCAAGTGTATTGTATTATGTTATATTGCATTAACACTATATTATAATAATATTGTGCAATATTTGGTGCTACACTATACTGTATTAATTTTTAGTTACACTATGTTTGGTGTTGCATTGTATTGTATTAATTCCTTTGCTGATTAATTTAAATTATATATTTAGAAAATAATATTTATTACTATTTAATACTTAGAAAAATATTGAATATAAAAGTCTTAAATTTTGAAAATTTAACATTATTGTTGTAATATAAATGTTAAAAAATATATCATCATTCTTCATAAAGATTTGAGCTTATGACCTTAAATTTTTAGTAGCACAACATTTATTTTTTCAGTATTTTTTAAATATATAATCTGTAGAATAAAAATTAAATCAAATCAACTCGACACTCACGCTAGATTCCATTATACAGGTTTTGCCGCATTAATTTTTTTTATGCAATACCGCATAGCAGCCAAACATTTTATTGTAATATCTTAATACAATATGGCGTTCTAATACAGTGTTATGCGGGGTGCCAAACACGCCCTTAGTGTATTGATACTATAAAAATAAGTTTGATGGAAATTAACGGAACCATTTTTAATGTAATCAATTAGAAATTCGATCCATAACTTCTCAACTCTTCTCTAAGGTTAGAGGGGTTTACTAGCTAATTACTGTGAAATTGGGAGAAAAACAAAAAAATCTACTCCCATATCTATATGAAAAGATTAGGTAACTTCTGACCTTAAAAATAAGGGTCACCACTAAACCAAGTGTTTGATAATCATGTTTAAATGTTAATGCGAGACTACTGGGGAAATGGGCACTACTATTTATGAAAGGGAAGTTGTAAGTTTTTTTGCAATTAGGGGAGTTGCAAGTTGATTGCACTGAAAAGAACAATTCGCAGTTATTGGAGCATAAATAATTGAAAGCAGTTGAAGAATGTGATGGTGCATAATTGATGCAAAATAAATTATGTAAACCCATTGATGCCAAAAGGAGAATTTCCCTATCTGTATAGATTTTTCAATTTCGATTACTTTTCCATGTTTGATTAACTATTTATGAATAAAAACTCATTTAATCCCTGTATTTTAAGATTAATGTCCATTTAATCCCTGTATTTTTAAAAATATTTCAAAACATCTCTGTCGTTAAAGGATGATACCCCTACCGTTACTTTTTATTTATTTTGGCTTACTTTTACAATATTACCGTTTTATAATTTTTTTTCGGACATTAATAAAAAAATAATTAAATTACCAATTTAACCCTAGAAAATAAAAAAAATTATATTAATTTTTTTGCAAGCACCATTTGCACACTTGGTAGTTTGCATACAATTTTTTATAATTAAAAATTAATATAATTTTGTTAATTTTAGGGTTAAATTGGCAATTTAATTATTATCTTTTTATTAATGTCCAAACAAAAAAATTATTATAAAAGGGTAATATTGTAAAAGTAAGCCAAAATAAATAAAACGTAACGGTAGGGGTATCAATACTTTGACGGCAGGGATGTTTCGAGACATTTTAAAAAATACAAGAACTAAATGAACACTAATCTTGAAATACAGGGACTAAATGAGTTTTTACCCGGAAAATAAATACTATATCCTAAAAATATTTCAATTCAATATAGTTATTTCATAAACTACGAAACCTAATCCCTTTTATTCGTTTTGACTTATAAGGACATAAATGTTAAATAACTACATTTAATGTGTTTTCTTTATAAAAGCAAACAAGATGCCACTTAATTTTTATATATTAAAAAAATAAACATGTTATTGAAACATTTATATTCAAAACCATTCAAATTTTAATCAAATTCTAACCTATTCATACTTTAAATTAAAAATAAACGCTACCTTAATGTCCTTTCAAGTCTCTTGCGTAGTGATGAAAATTAATTTTATTTAATCTTTCTATGTTGGATTAGGCTTCAATTGTATACCACTGTATCTTATGTTTGAAAATCATTTAAAGTATTTTAAAATTGAGAGAAAAGTAAAATTGATATTAAAAAATAATTTAATTCAACTACTTGTGAGTTGTTGGACCATAAACTATATTATATGTCAAAGAACGTGTTTAGCTGGATAAAATTGTTAGCTACATCCTTCATTAAAAGAAATGATATAATATATTAAAAATAATACAATCAATTAATGTATGTATTGTGACACACATGTGGCTAATTAGCAAGCTGTCAGCTTAAAGCAAAGCACATGCATGCTTCACCTATGTGCTTGTCATGCATGATTGGAGGCAATGTATATATATAAAGAATTGAAGAAGTTGTCACCATTTTCATGAATCAAACTAAAACAAAGCAATTCAAAGAGAAAAGAAAAAGAAAGGAAAAGGTGAGAAGGGAAGAAAATAAAAGGAAAAGAGAAGAGGAAAAGAACAAAAGAAGAAAAGATGAAGAAAGAAGAGGAAAAGAACAGAAGAACAAAAGATGAAGAAGAAAAAAATAAAGAAAAGAAAAACCGAGAGTGAGAAATGATTTCGAAAAGAGCAATTGAGAGGAAATATTATAGGAAAGAGAATTGGATAGTTATATCTATATCCAGTAAGTCAGTAGGTAACGTATTTAAGAAATTTGAACAATTATGATTTAGTTTATGTCATATGTATAAGTTTTTATATCAGTTCTAACAATTAATTTTTGAACCCTATATTTTAGGAGAAATCCAAGAATTAAGGAATCTATAGGAGCTCCAACGAACCCCGAAGTGAAACATGTTTTGTGAGTGGATTACTATTATTATTTATATGTATTCTCCAAAGTATTTATGTTTGATAGTATGATTTAGTATCATGTTATGATTAATGTACGCATATTATATGATTGATTCAATCATGAGATGTGATTGCCAGATACCATATGTGTACCTTTCCCCATAGGCTCTATGCATGTGTAGTAAGACTTAGATTACTCGAGCCTTGTGATGTAGTTAATTCCGCTGAGTATTGAGAGATTTTTCCCCCACTTTACTTGTGCAATGATGATTCCAATAAATATTGAGAGTTATTTCTCTTACATATTATTTGGTGCAGTTTTATCATATATATATATATATATATATATATATGTATGTATGTATGTATGTATGTATGTATGTATGATTTCATATTTGCTTGTGTAATGTGTTCAGTGCGAAGCTATGTCATACAATTATGTACAAGCACTAGAGCACTAATTTATTTATAGATATATATATTTACACACACACACAATTATATCCATTCATTTAGCCACAAGTATATTATTTTCTTATTTATCCCATTTCTTTAAAATTTTCATAGGATTTCGTGCAGTTCAGTTTCTAATCAGTTGAGGTTGGGCCACAACATGCATTACTGCATTACTTATATTTCAAGCACGTTTGTGTTTATATGTATATATCTAAAGTGCAAGTATGTACAGTAAGATGTGAACTACGCAAGTTTTGAATATATTTTTGAATGAGATACATATGTTATTACTTGTTTATAACAAAGACCGAGGCTAGTGTTATGTATTCATGAATTAAATTTATGTCACAAGCTTTAGATATAAGATCACAAGATTCACCTCAAATCTGGCAGAGAGGTTGGGTCGGGTTGAAATACAAGTTATGCAACCCAAGAGGGGGGGTGAATTGGGTTTTTAAAACTTATCTTAATCAAACCACACAACAATCCAATCTAATGCCTTAATAAATTCGAAAACAATAATTTCAATGAAAGCGCAATTATAAAAGAGTAAGGGAAGAGAAAGCAAACTCAAGGATTTTTACGTGGTTCGGCAATCACCGCCTACGTCCACGCCTCCAAGCAACCTAAGCTTGATGATTTCACTATCTAAGCCTTCCAAGGCTTCAAAAGCTTACAATTGATTTCCAAGGTGTCAATGAACCTTTACAACAAAGAGATTATCTTCCAATTTCTTCACTCAAGTGTCTCACACACTTAAACACTCACAAATTTGATGAGGAATTGAAAATTACAACAAAAACTCTCTCAAATAGTAGATATACAAATTGAAGAACAAAGATATTTTAATAAATGATGATTTACGAAATTGAAGCTCAATATATATTGTGTGCACTTGTTTATGCTTGCCAAGATTACCAAAAATGAATTGGATTTGAGTTTATATAGTTTGAACTCAAAAACTAGTCGTTATGCACATTTTGGTAATAATCGACTTACCATTTATGGAATCTGGTTAGCCGCTTTTATATTACCGTTACAGTAAAAAATTAAATTTCAGAATATTCGGCATGTCGCTTTTCATATCCGGTTAGCCACTTTTGAAATCCGTTTAGCTGCTTTCGAAAGCCGCTTTCATTCCAGAAGCTTACTGCCCAAAATCCAGCTAGCCGTTTGTCACATCTGGTTAGCCGCTTGCTACAGTAACCGGTACAGTGCACTATTTTCTAAAATTATAGTTTGACCCAAATCTTTATAAAACTGTATTATGGCCCAAAACGTTATATTATTTTGCAAATAGGTCCCATTTTAGAATCTCTAAATAATGCTTGCTATTCCCAAAACTTTCTGAAATTATGATACGGCCCAAAATGCTATGAAACTTTTTAAATAAGTCCTTCAAAATTTCAAGCAATACTTGTTGATTTCAAAGTTTTCAAAACTCTTTCAATTAAATCATAAACTTGAAAAACAACTAATTTCATAAAATCATTTTTCCATTAAATATAAAACCTTTATAATATGAAAATAATGATTTATTTAAAATGTATAAAAAATAATTTGAGCTTAAACGATTAATCATTCTTAATTTTGTTTGTTATCATCAAAATCAACATTATGGAAACATATATGTTAACACGGGTTGTGTCATGTATGATATGCACTTACTTAGATTCAATATAACCATCATTTACCTGATAGTTTTTCAAAATAAATGCACATATATTATAATATAATTTACTTTTTATATGACTGACATGGTACTGATCATGTATTCTAAAATTTGTCCCTTAGTTAGCGGCATTTGTTTTAAAATTGTATGCTAAAAGAAGGTCATTTTAAATTTCAAAGTGTAAAATCTATTTTTATACATTTACAAAATACTAAGGATGAAATGGTCTTCAACATAGATTCCTTAATAAATTTTAAGAGAGCTGACAGAAAGTGGTTATTTAGAGAAATTGAACAATGAATGGTATCTTTATTTAATTTATTAATAAAATGCATCTAGAAACTAATGTAGTCCAAAAGGTGTCCTTTGTTAGAGTGCAGTAGGAGTAAATATATGAAATAAAATGTTGGAGAAATATTTATGGGGAATAATAATTGCAGAAAAAGGGAGCAATAATTGATAAAACTTTATTTTAAAAGTTGGACTATTGGCACCCCTCTAGTCTCCTCATCAAACCCTTTTTTTCAGTTATATTTATTTTATTTCCAAAAATTTCCTTTTATTTTCAAAGGCACTCTTTTGGTTTTTCATTTAATCTTCTTTTATTGTTAAAACTCAAAGTAGTATTGTGCTATTTTTCATCTCTTTTGCAATCTTATTGTTATCCTAAATACAAATTCAAAATTTTTTTAGGTGATAAAGTTTGAATGCTAATCATTAGTTTAAATAACACATAGTTTAGATTGTAGTTTGAAAGTAATCTTGAGTACAAAAATATTTAATCGATAAGAAATAGGAAAAGAAAATAGATTATTCTAAATTTATACAATTTATCTTAGTTAGATAAGAAATAATAGGTAGGAAATTAAAAAAAAGATTGATTATTAATGTAAGTAATTTGTTGGGAAAAAAAATCCTACATGTGTTTATTTCTTCTTTGCCCTTAACAGTAATTTTTTTTGAAATAGGGTTTTATAAGAATAATGAAGGGGTGCCAATAGTTTCACTCTTATTTTAATTGAAATATAAGTAAGAATTGATGGTGCTTCGAGACACATTACAAATGTAGTTTTTCTAGAGAAAAAAAGAGTACGATAGGAAGATTAGATGGATGACAGAAAGGTCTTGACTTCTATTTATAGATAATTATGTATTCTTTTATTTGGATTGTCACTTTTCATGATACCCTTTCATTTATGGTTATTAAATCAAAATTTGAATTAGATCATCATTGGTCCAAAATAAACCATCACCATTTCAAATTGAAGTATAAAACCATGAATGGATGCATATTTAAATAGAAGAATATATTTTTATTATATTTGACACAGTTTAATTAGACATATCTTTACAATCAAACACTTATTTAAAGCTCCATTTATTTTGAAAATATTCCAGTATAAAATATATTCTCTCCCTGACATGAGTATTTTGCAAATAATACAGAGCCACCGCGGGTTCAAAAATAATAAAATAATAACATTGCTCACTTGCTCGACTCGGCTGGATTGGGCTGGGCCTGCTATAAGAATGTGTTACCTGTACGGAGCTTTGCTTTGATTATCACATACACAGAGAGGGAAATTGAAATTGATGATGGCATTGGCCGCTCAATTCCAGCTTCGGATTCCCCAACTCAGCCATTGTTCTTGTCTTGCAATTACAGCACCGCAACAAGCGCGAATCCACCGTACGTCTCAAGCACGTACCGACCGGCGTCATAGCTCATGCCGCCGAAGACCGATCGCAGCATAAGAATCGCGCCTCCGACATCTTTTGGCCCTCAAAGTGAGGAGCAGTGTGAATCTTGATGCGTATTCGCCGCCGCCGCAGCTTCTTCAAATCCTTCCTCCTAAGTCTACTATTAGAAGTTCAGAAGTTGGTCCACAAATTGGACCTAACAATCCTAAATTTGCTTTGGTATTACTCTACTCACTCTTGCTTCGTCTTTTGTTTTCTATTAAAATTTAAGTCAATAGTAATGATTTTTTTTTTTTTTCGCAGTCGAGGGATCTGTATCAGAAGCAGCAAAATTATTGGGGTATTGCATTAAGCTTAACACTCTGTCAAGCGATAATTGAACTTTAAAAAGAGAAATTGCTATATGTAATGTGTTTGATTGGCGTTTAGGTTTCCAATATTTTTTTTAATTTAAGATTTCTCTCGTATGGTGATCATTTATAAATGTGGCAGGTTAAGCACTGGAGCATTGTCACGGTTGATTCTATCAGACGATTCTCTTCGAATAGCGGTGAATGAGTTGAGGACTTCTAAGGTATGCTAATTCATAGTTGATAGTGTGTATTACGATAAGACTCAACCTGATGGCATATTTGCAAGTAGCTTTAAAGCATATTTGGCTCTTTGTTTATGAATAATGTTCAATAGCAACCTGCTCCATTGATAAGAGAAATGTATGATATAATTTTTTAAGATACGTATCTGCATTACGAATTGTTATTAGAAGGAAGTACGAGAGTAAAGCAAGTGCAAAAACTGATTAAAAGATGTATCTTCATTATTACGTGAAATGTATGTTCTGCTTCTCATTCACTTTACCAGAATTACAAAAGTTTTATGTTATTGATGGTTGGATTGTTTCTGGGTTATCCTTGTTTTTCTGTTTTAATTGCTTTACATACATTATGTGTGTAATTTTTTAATGGGCAATCTTCATTTGGAACATGAAAATTTTAAAAAACTTTCCAATTTGTGCAGGGTATGAAGCCTCTTAAGTAGGACTTTTTGGGTGCTACTTCTGTGTTGGGCAAATTTTTTTTTTCTTTTTCCAGTCACCATAATGGGGGTCATGGTGAAACAACTTACTAATCACTCTGGACAGGAACAGGCTTCTATAAGTAAAGCACCCCTATTTCACTCTTTCCTTAGTATGGAGCTGCTTACCGTTGGGATGAAGATGGTAATAGCTGCTATAGAAATTACTTTTCTTCAGAAGGAAAATTCTCAATCTTGGTAAATTTAAAGTTGTACTAGAAGACAAGCTGTTTACTCAACCAAATGGCTAAATGTAGCATAGTAGCCTCCTTAGACGATTAATTAGATTGCATTCCTTTTCATCTCTCTGTTTTCATTTTTTCTCCTTTTTGACTTGCACTTCTCTGTTCCTTTCCCCCCAAAAAAAAAAAATTGTACTTTTCTGCCGATGTCTTCCCAATATCCTATGATCTCCAAATGCACAAATATTCTTGTTGTGACGTTCCATATATGGTTTCTTTTTTATTTTGGTCCATTTTCCAACAATATAGGATAGTGAGAAGAATGCTTTATTTTAATGATGCTTCTCTGCTTTCTTGAATGTATGCTTGTTCTTGTTAACATTTTACCGTTCGTGATAATTGGTATGGTCTTTCTTTGGCATCATCAAGCCCCAAATGTGATGAAACATTTTGAATTTCTTATTGATCCAGCCTTCACTCTAGTATAATTTATACACCATACCTGCAGTAAGTATCATTGATAGTTCCGAATGAGTGCGAAAGCAGACTAGTGTGTAACTTCATGATTTATTTACTGGTTTGCACATCCATATTTCAAATGGTTTACTGGTCTCCGGCCAAAAGAGAGGGAAAATGAAAGACTTGTGAGACAATCCTCATGGCTTTGTTGACATCAGTTTGGTGGTTGATTGAGAATGAATGATCATACATACACACAGATGCTTGTTAGAGGGCTTGTTCTGTTGAATTATGCTGGCGACATAAACTACAAGGCATTGTTGATGATTGGAGAATCAAGCTATTGTTTCCATTGCTTTGGTTGATTGATCCTTTGTTGAAGCAAAGGCCAATTGCAGATGCATTCTTTGAGGATGTGAAACAAAGGTATTTTCTCTTCTCTCTATCAGTCCTTTGTTCATTATCCTAAAACACTAGAGTCAAAAATTAAAAAACTCTATGATGTGTCTATATTGGTGCTGCAGGGGAACACTAAGGAACATTTTACTATCCATCTATGCAAATAAGGAATCTGTGGATGAGACACTGGTAGAGGTATTAACATTCTCCACTTATGTTAATGATATGAGAATGATAAGATCCAATTTTATACATGAAAAAGATACAATAATCTAAATAGAAACGTAAGTTTACAGGCATCTTCAATCCTTTCCTTACAAGTCAGTTTTGTAAATATAAATTCCTATAATACTACTAATACGATTGTGTTCAATTAAATGTACACTTGAAGGAAGCAAGAAAGGTAGCATAGAGTACTATGTACGTGGCGAGAAGTAAAATAATGGGGAATGATGAAGAAGCGTCATCATCAAATCGGCCATCCATAGGTTTCCCTCTTGGTTTAGCTCTGCTTTTGATGATGTTGTTTTGCATGAGTGGCGTCCTCACTTGTTGCCTCAATTGGCATAAAGTTCGATCCCTCCTCATTCACGCTGATAATGATAATATTCAAACCAATATCCACCATTTGCACACGGTAATTAACTATCTGCCTCTCTAGCGCAAAATTAATTGATTACTATCTGTTTGTATTTTCCATATATTTCGGCGCAATATTCACTTCATAAACTAATATTAGTTTCCTTACAAGTCAGTTTTCCTTACATGTTTAAGCGAATGGATTCACAACACAAATGAGTTGAGTGAAAATGACAAATCAATATACAAGTATATTTTTTAAAATATATCATGAATCCATGAAAATAAAGTTAAAAAATCATGGATAAAAATTCAGAAATATCATGAATGAAACACTAGCATTCAAAAAAAAAAAAGGAAAAAAAATAACACGCCAAGTAGATTAAATCTGCAGGAAAAGAAGGCCAGTAATTTTACATGCACCACATCCCTCGAAAATTATTACATGCATGTTTTCTTACATTCATGAAAATACTCTAGTGTGAATTTGTGATCTTGGCTTTTTCTCTTATTATTAATAGTGATTAGCAAAAGAGAAAAAAATTAAAATAAATTCTTGAAAATCTTAGTCTTCTTCGTAACAATTGAAACATCTGCTTGGAACTTCAATGGATATCCATTGAAGTCACTGCCTTCAAACATTAGTGCAGAGAAGCTTGTGTTTCTTGAAATGCCTAATAGCAGCATTGAACAACTTTGGGATGGTATGAAGGTATGTGTAACTTAATAGTTTATGTGTGCAGTCTTTCAACTTTGGGATGGTATGAAGGATTTCTGAAGCGCCTTGCTTACGTAGAATCAGATCACTTAGGTGGCATTTGTTTTTTTGTCTGAAATCTGAATAGACCTGAATTAGTTTGTATTCTGAATAGATCTGAATGACTGAATCTGAATAATATGTTTGTTTTTTTTTTCTGAATCTCGGAAAATAAGTATTAAGTTGTTTATTTTTTTCAACTGAAAAAGTTGAAAATATGTACTTTTACATTTGTATCCTTATTAAATTTGAATGTCAAATAAATAATATATTAAATACTACAATATTTTAACATTTATAAGTAAAATTATATTCAAGTGAATACATAATTATTTTAAAATTTTAATATATAAAATACCATAAATTTCAAATTTTATCGTATATAATATAAGAAAGAAAAAACATGGATATTTTTATGTGGGGTAAATGTCTATGGGTGAGTTTTGGGATAGACATGAAAAATAAATTATAAAACATAAATATTTTTTACATTAGTAAGTAATTGATTTAATTCAAATTTTTTCATTAAGTAAAAAGTTAAAAAAATTGACTTATTTTATTAAGTCAAAATTATCTAAAAAGTCTCATTAGGTTATAAAAACAAACACTTTTAATTAATTTAATTAATTAAGTTAAGTTATTTTAAGTCATTAAATTAAAAAATAAATGCCACCTTACTTTTGGGGTGCTATTTTTTCAGTGAGGAGGATTTCAATGGTTTTTGGAAATATAATTGCGTTCAACTGTTACGAAGAAGACTAACATTTGTATATTAAAATATAAAGCGTGATGTGATTTCTGAGCTCGTGGAGGCGCGCTAGTCTGAGCTTGTTTTTGTGGTGAGTTAACTTGAACCTTTCAATTAATCGTCCACTTGCAAAATATACACTACGCCGATTCCGTGTTGCACTGTTTACTGGAGACCGGGAGAAATACTTTTGTGCTGACCACAAAATGTGCATGCTGCTATTAAATCACTGAATTACACAATATAAAATGAATCAACCCGTCTGATGGATCAACGCGATAGAAAATCGGTAACACAATCTGTGCATGCTATTTCTTGCACTCGAGGATCTCCGCAAATTCATCAAGACACCATCTGGAAGAAGCGTAGTCTTCAGAGAAAATGATAACTGAAATGGCTGATGCTTTAATCGCTTTCACAAGTGACTCTGAAATTTCATCTCCTCTGTTAAGTTGGTCATCAATGAAAGTTTGGATATTTTGTCGAGCCAGGGCTGAATAGAGATGGCTAGTAAAGTTGTCGCGGATGTCTTCTCCTCTGAAACTAACAAAAACATCATACTTTTTGTTGTTTCGAGAAAAAGAAGCCATAATCAACAGAAGCAGTTGAATTGATTAGAGAGAGACTGTGATCAGATGAAAACAATTACTAAGCCAAAATGAGCGTGACTTTGCAGCATATATTGACCTGATATCTCATTTTCCAAGCTTTCTGGACAATGATTCATGGAATATTCAACGGTTATTGAAATGCCCACCTAATTTTTCGGCTCGGCAGATGTTCTCAGTTGAAATTATAGACACGGCGTTATGAGTTAAGACTATTGGCACTCTTCCGTCACTTCCGTAGAACTGAGTTAGACACGACGTTATGAGTGAAACTATTGGCACTCTTCCTTGAAGTTTCGTGATAATTTTTCAATTTCATCTCATTGTCCAAGCACCGTGCACTGCACGATAATTTCACTGCTTTTTAGACTTTTAGCAGAAATTTCCCCATGAACATCATAGTTTTCAACACATGGCTTTTGTGCTTTTAATTCTCAAATTGAGTGGGTCATGACTATCAACCATGAGTAGTAGGTTGATATTTTAATTTTTGCCCCCCAATTTTTCTTATCACTCATCATTTCTCAATTAATTGCTTTTAATTTTAAAATTATCCTTATTTATCATTTTTGTTTTAATAATTCTTGTTCATATTCCTTTAGGTTGTTTATTAAACGTGTGAAGTCTAATTTTTCTTTTTTTAAAATAATCTTTTGTAACTTCTATCTAATATATGAAAATTGTTAACTTGTATATGTCTATTATATTGATTTTGATGACAACAAAATATATATGTTTTTTATTAAAATGTTGGAGTTTTCATTAATAAACAATTTCTTAAAAGCCGTATAATTTTTCTAAATGTGTTCATGAAATATGAATAATCATTAACTTTAATTGGAAAATCATTCCCTGCAAAATTCTATTAAAATTGAGATTTTGGAAATAAACGGTGAACCGTTAACTTTGAAACGTTAACCGATAATTTTCAGAGAGATAAATCCTTAAACTTGAACCGGTTAACAAAAACGGATAAGGCAAGTGTGTTTTGCATGTTACTAGAATTAAACGGCGAACCGTTTATACCAAATGGCTAACCGATAATTTCCAGGATGGAATTTTCTGCTAACCTTGAATTGTTTAAAGAAAACGGATAATTTATTTCTTTTTGCAGGTTATTGGAAATAACTGGCGAACCGTTAACTTCAAATGGCTAACCGATAATTTTTAGAATGTCATTCCATTCTAACCTTCAACCATTTAGCAAGAACGGATAGTAGAAATTTGGTTTGCAAGTCTCTGGAAATTAACGGCTGATGAGCATATAATACATACATATTTTACCCTTAATTATATAATTGCTAGTTATGTTTATTTATTATTTTTAATTTATTGAATTGTTTTATTGAATAGGGAATTAATTGGAGATTAGAAATAAAAAGTACAAAAAGAATAAGTTTGGGGGAGTATTAGTCGAAGCCTTGACAGAGTTAAGAACCAAGAGCATATGAAAGCCAAGCATGTGAAGACAAGCAATTTGCATTTGAAAGGAATTTCAATTCTCCAATTGAGTTGCACGTGCATGGCATTGCAATATGTGGAAAGCAATTTAAAGGGGCCCGCACTTGACTTTCAAAAGTTGGAATTAATGGCTTATGGTGGCGTTAAATTGGAAAAGGATTTCAATTAGAATTGAAAAAGGATTTCTTTAGAATTGTTGGAGAAGAATTCGGTCAATTTGCATTATAAAAGGAGGGCAGCTGCCAGAGGAGGAAAAAAGCGCGACAAAGAAAAGAAAATCTGTAGCAGTTGGGCTTCCCATGGCCTGATTTTATTTTTTTTGTTGCTCTCAATTCAAGTATGTTTAGCTAATTTTTTTATACTGAGGTTAAGGATTAAGCTCTATTCAATAAAATAATTATTTTTTTATTTAATTAATTTCCTATATATGTTATTTAATGATTATGGTTTTTATTTCACATGATTAATTGGATGTTATTAAAATTTTTTCATCAATTCTGTCATGCATTATTGATTGTTAGGATTAATATTCGATTAAATCTATGCTTGGATCTATAAAGTTTATACATGATTATCTTTGATTCTATGTCTTTCATTAAATTGTTTACATAGAGTACTTAGGAAAACTTTGACTCTTTCTTATTCAATATGTTTACATGGGATACTTAGATGTCATATTATTAAGCAAAAAAAGAACCTACATTAGATTTAATTACTTGGGCTTAATTGTTAAATTCATGAGATGACATAGATTGATTTCGAGTTGTCACTCTAAAATTGGAGATTAATTAATAATTAGATAATTACTAGTTGAATAGTGGTGGATTCCGAAACCTTGGTAATTTTTGTCTTATTGAAATCTCATTTACTTTAATTGTTTTCTTAGTTTAATTTCTTTTAAAACTCAATTTGCTCAACTAGGTCAGGATTAATATTAATTTTAGATTTAAATTAGACTTTTCAATTTATAACAATCTCCGTGGGATCGACCTCGTTACCACTATTCTATCTCTAGATTCGTGCGCTTGCGAGTATATTAAAATTTTCACAACAACGGCGAACTGATAGTGGCAAACGGTCAACTGATTATTAAAAATTCAGCTCAACGGTCACTTGGATCAGTCCAAACGGTTAATCGATAATTGTTAACGGCGATTCGATTTTGGGCAGAAAGTCAATAACAACTTTTTTTTAGCTCCAACTATAAATAAACTCAATCAAATTCAAACAGAGGTTGATCACAACGTTATCATTAAACTTGTAATCGAGAATACAACATTCATTGAGCTTCAAATTCGTTCTTGTTTCATTTATTCTCACATTGAGCATAGATTTGTAATCACATATTTTGTGTGAGAGAAAAAAACTTTTGTAATCTTTGTTTTGAGTGATTGTAAGTGTTGGGATACACTTAGGTGAAGAGATTGGGGATAATCTCTTGGTGTAAAGGTTGATTGACACCTGTGAAGTCAATTGTAAGTGTTCTTAAAGCCTTAGAGGCTTAACTAGTGGAATCCTAAGCCCGGTGAGATTGGAGGCGTGGACGTAGGTAAGGTTGGCTAAACCACATAAAAATATATGTGTTTGAATCTCTCTTCCCTTATCTTTTTACATTTTGGTTGATTTATTTATTACTGTTTTAAATTCGTTTAAGATTTGCATTAAGTTTTGTTCAAGTATTGCATAATTTTTAGAAACCCAATTCACTCCCCTTTTGGGTTGCTTAGATAGTATTTCAAAAATGCCTCAATAGAAAGTAAATACTATATCCCAAAATTATCTTTATTAAATATAGTTATTTCCTAAATTGTAAAATATAATGCCCTTGTTCGTTTTGATATATAAGGTTATAAATGTCAAAAACATTGTTTGATATGTTTTTTATTATAAAAAAAAATGCCACTTAATTTTCAGATATTTAAAAAATAAACATGTTATTTAGACATTTTTATTCAGATCCATGTAGACTCTAGCCAAATTTAGACCTATTCAGATTTCAGATGAAAAAATAAATGCTACCTCAATGTCAGGGAAGAAAATAAATTTTATTTGATTTTCTATATTGGATTAGGCATCAGTTGTATACTATTGTATCTTATGTTTGAAAATCTTTTTAAACTATTTTAAAATTGAGATTATCTACCCAAAAAAAAAAATTATTTCAACTACTCATGAGCTATTTCAACCATAAGTTAAACAACTGACGGTGCATTCGGCTAATTTATCAATAAAATGCAACTAGAAACTGATGTAGTTCAAAAAGCATCTTTTGTTATAGTATTAGTAGCATAAGTCAAATATAAAATAAAATGTTGGAGAAATATTCAAGGGTAATAATAATTGTGGAAAGAGTGGGACTATTAGCACCCCTCTATATACCTCTTAGAGCTCTGCTTGGATAGTTACAATTATATATTAAATTAAAATTATGATAATGAACAAACAAGTAGATAGTCTGATTGGATGTGGAATGATTTCATTTGAATTTCTCTAAAGTTTAAACCAACTTACATTTTTTCCACATTGAAAGAGGAATAGGTGGAAAGGTTAAAATTGTATAAGAATATTATAACATTTTCGAAGAAGAAATCTTTATGACGCATTTTTAACTTGGTGAAAATTTTCAATCCCAAGAACTTTAAGCATACGAAAGAGTGGATTCTCTCATTTCCGCCATTTGTGAGGATGATAGTAACGAAGAGAGAACTCATAGATTTAATAGTGACGAAGCGAGCAACAGCAGCAGGAGAGAGATAACAGCAGCACAGAGGAAGATCAACAGCAGTGAAAGAGACAGAGCTGCAGCACCAGAGTGGTGAAGAAGAGAGAATAGCAACATGTACCAAAGATGGAGAAAAAGAGCGATTAGATCTGTGATCATGGAGAGTGAATGGGAAGATCGCGATAAGATTTTAGGCGAGAGAAATAGACGTCACGGATAAGCCTTGGATTCTCTATTTTTTGATTTATTTTAGCTTTATATTTGTAATTCAATGAGAATAAGTTATACACGTTCTCAAATTTATAACTATAAAAGAAGATATCAATTATTTGTTTTACAATTTGTTTTTTTAATTTCGGCCATCAATCGCGCATTAACTTAGATTTATAAAAGGAAAATGAAAATAGGGCTCATAAATGTTACCGAACATGCCATAATATTCTCCACTAATATGCCATTTTAACCTCCTACAAAAGAGCCCCTAAGGGCGTGGTCGGGTTAGTTGCAGTGAAGCTGTACCCTCTACCAAAATCCAGGTTCGATTCTTGGGGGTGGTAAGGAGGGTAAAAATTGTATTTGGGCTTGCCCACCCCCAATACCTTTAAAAAAAGTTTTTTAAAAAAAAACCTCTTACAAAGGCGGATACTCAGAATTCATAATTGACCTCAAAACTGCAGATCATACGAGAACCCACCAATAATGAATAGGCGCTTAATGCATTTGTTTCGATTGTGATAGGCCTACCAGGGCCGAACCTAGTGCAATTGATGCCAAAAAATGTCTATACCTATACTAGTTTTATGGGGTGTTGAGGATCCATTCACACTCTTTGATGGACCTGCTGGTTAATACTCCTCATTTCTACCTTCTTAACTCTCAAATGTGCAAGTTAATCGTATTGGAAGGAGTGGGACATCATCCCCATGACGACAGACCCAAGGAGATCCATGAAAAGCTGCTTTCTCGGTTGGCTGAAACATTTAAGTGCTGAGGAATTTACTTTCTCATCAGCAAGTTTTGATGAGCATTATTTATTATTCCTAATGTAAAATGGCAAACAACTCTTGTATTTATAGTGTTATATCAATTTTTATTCAACCGCTTGAATATCTTTTGGCATCGAAAGAATGTAGGAGAAACTGATCCCTGACAAGTTGTAAAAGCTCCAAATTGATTCAAGAAATGTACCAAATTATTCAATAAAAAGTCAAATTCAACACAATAATAAAGAACAATGATTTATTAATCTATATTGCTCATGTTAATGATATGTGAATGATAAGATTCAATTTTTCATATGAAAAAGATACAATAATCTAAATAGAAATAAAGGTTCATGGGCATCTTTAACCTTTCCTTACAAGCTAGTTTTTTAAAGGTAAATTCTACCCATAGATGATACCACGTCAACTATGGAATCAAATGAAACATTTCGAATATGGAATTGGTATAAATACTTGAAAGTATGGATACATGTTTGTTGATACAGAAATCTAGTTGAGCTATGTAGCGACCAGACAACCACGCCAACACTTAAATTTGTTGTTATTGGAGAGACGGTTCTATGCTACTTCCTCACTATCGAATAAGTTCCTGCGACCTCGAGTACTTCCTTCAAGAACACCTACGTTTATAACATCTAGTTAGAGGATGCCTGAGGTTTTTCCGGCGTGAACCCTCTGACACTCGAGTGGGAGATCTGGGTCTACTTGAAAAAACTCGTGACATGATTCACGTGACTTAATTACAACTACTCTGGATGAAAAAAATGTTTAATTTCATAAAAAAGGAAAAATAGAGAAGATAAAATTGTGAATAGAGAGAGTATGAAAAAATTAAGTAAAAAGTTATCTAAACCCTTTACCTCTATTCTCTAAAGCTTTAATATCCAACCAAAATTATGGGCCTCCTCTCTCCCCCAACACCGTTGCTGGGTTGGTCACATACCTGTGGGAGAGTAGGTAGCGTAACTGCTGGTGAGTGGGCTTCATGCTCGAATTCTTTGGAGGAAACCATGGGTTGACCTTTAACCAAGTCGTCGATTTGACTTAATTGTAGTCTCTCCTCGTGCTTCCTCGAGCAGACTTTGCTCATGTGACCAGCCACACACCTCATCGGGGATAATCTTTCTCGATGAGTCATTTTAGGCCGAGGGGAGCACATTTTGCTCATGTGTGCCTAATCATGATGTTTTTCACCCCAAAATAGATGTTTAAGCAAACTGATTCATAGCAAAAATGAGTTGGGTGAAAATGACAGCTATCATGTTCTTTTTTTTTTTAAATCAATATACAAATAAGTTTTTAAAAATATATAAGATTTGACGGAGTTTAACTGTTCCTTCTTTATTGCTTTTACTTCCACATGATAAAACTTTCCCATATACAACAATTTAGATTTAACAAAATAGAAAATTTTCAAATGTGATTGCGTTATATACAGGAGAGTTGATGTAGTGCGCAATGGGATGAGTGGCATGTGTTCATTGGTTGAGATATGGGCCAACAACATACTCTGTAAGAACTCGTTGCGCGTCCTGTAATATTCCATGCCGCTGGCAAATGAGTTTTTTCACTAGTTTATAATTCACATGCTCACCTAAGTAGATGTGTTTTGGGTTGCAAAGTCCAATAACAAATCGTTGTGGGTGGTGTGTGCAGAGCAAGAAAGAAGGCCAATAGTTTTAATTTTACAATATACATCATGTGCTTTTCATACATTATACTCTTCACCTAATAAGGTAAAGTTCAATACTCTAGTGTGAATTTGTGTTACACGCACCAGATCCGTCGAAAGTTATAACATGAATGTTTTGTTCCAAGAACTGATTTTGGCATTTTCTCCTATTATTAATAGTGATTTGAAAAAGGAAAACAATAAAAATACATTCATGAAAATCTCAGTCTTCTTCGTTATATTTGAAAGATCTGCTTAGGTCTTCCATTGAATTCGTAGAGTCTGCAATGCAAAAAAAAATGGATCCCACATTTTTTCACTCCGCAACACTCACACTCCAAAGGTGGAAAAACATTAAAGTGGGCTGTCTCAGGAAAGCAATTGCATTTCCAAAAACCATTAAAATCCTCTTCATAGAACAAACAGTATCCCAAATGTAAGTGATTTGATTCTAAATAATTAACTCTTCTCTGAAATAACCGTGTATCCTGCGGATCACAATCTTTGGTGGTTTCCACTTTGAGCTCACAAGAAAATGAAAACCATCTGCCACAATCTACATGACGGCCTGAAAATCCTAAAATAGCACCAAATGCAAAGCCCAGTACTCTGTTGTTATTGAAGAAATATGGGGGCATCTCTAACGTTATAAAAGATCCCACACTTTGAAAATTAAACCACCTTGGAATTTCATTCCCAGCTAGTACGTAATGGCCTTCCTTGGGAAAACCTCTCTATACCAAAAGATCAAAATTTTAAACCCAAAAAAAAGGTATAAATTGTAAGGAGAAAGAATTAAGACACACCTTTTCCCGTACTTCTTTCCAACGGGCAGGTACCACATGGCCCATATATTGAATTATCACGTCATCTTCAATAATTCCTGCAGTAGTATTACCTTGCAATTAAAAATTATTGCTCTAGTAAAAAAACATTGCCTATAAGATTCAGAACTTAGAGAATAAACCTGATAATGATTGTGGTGCCGAGTAATGATCGGCATCTAACCATCGTACAAGGAAGAGAGGCTTTGGTAAGGATTGAAGCCCCTCATAATAATCTAAGAGGATGTATCGCAACATAAATTGTTGGATAATGCTTTCTGGTATTCTCTCAATATTGGTTTTCAATAGATTCACTATTAATGGCGACGATAACTGGCCAAGCCATTCGGGCAATCTCTGAAGATTTGAGCAACCGCGGAGACTAAGAAGTTCAAGAGACTTCAACTTACGGAGGCTGCTTGGGAGACTCTTAAGCCTTTTACAATCTGAAAGGTCTAACAACCAAAGCCTAAGTAGAAGCTCAAATGATGAGGGCAGTTCTTCAATTGCAGTTCCACTTAAAAATAGCTGGCCTATGTTACCAGATGAGATCTCTGCAAGCCTCTTCAGCTTTGAACAAAGAAACATAATAGCACAAGTAATACTTAACATAAAAATTCTGTATGTGTACTATACAAATTTATATATCAATTATGCTTGCAAACGGTTATGCAAGTTGTCAATCGCATTTATAATTTATTGCTACATCACCTAACCACTATTGTTTTTTCCGATCATTGTCACTCTTGTATTAATTCTAAGACTCATTTGTTCGAGCGTATATAAATATATTCACATCAAGTTTTGAAACACTACAATATTCCAAAATAATAATCCACAACAAGGTGCTTACCGTATTATATGTAAGAACTACATAGATATCCTCATGATGCCACAATCTACTGCGGTTTTTAGGATTAATTGATTCTTGTCGAACAATTTCCCTACCCAATTCTTGTAGTAAATCATGCATTGTGATCTTCTTGCGTGAATCAATAGCAATGAGAGATTTATCAATAAGAACACTTATTCCTATTTCTGGGTACAAGCCGCTTGCATTGAAGAATTTCATTACAGGATTTACATGCTCACCTTGAAAGAAACAAGCAACATCAAGGAAAATATTTTTCTCTTTATCGTCCAAACCATCATAACTTATTTTTAATACCTCTAGAATACTTGGATGGAGGATTCTTTGCAATTTATCTATTGCACTTTCCCAAACTTCTTTTTCCCTTTTATATAGAAAGCAACCCAAAACTTTAAGAGCTAACGGAACACCTTGAGCATATTTCATTACTTTGCTTGAAAGTTCCTCATAAACAACATCAGGATGGTTTTGTTTGAAGGCATGTCGACTAAAAAGCTCAAGAGCGTGATGATATTCTAATGCCTCCATCTCATATATTTTACTCACCCCCCAATTTCTAAGCACTTGTTTATTTCTGGTGGTTAATATGATTCGACTCACTGGCGTCAACCAATCAAGGCTTCCCATTAGAGATTCCAATTGGCTGAAGCAAGTTACATCATCAAAAACAATCAAAACCTTCATGCGGCTGAGCCTTCTAAAATTGAGGTCAATATAAGGCATCACATTTTTATCCTTCAATAAATTTGAAAGAAGTTTTTGTCGTAAGTAAGCTAATCCTCCTGGTCTTTGTGACTCTTCTCTAACATTTTCGAGGAAGCAAGAACCTTCAAAATCACCCGAGATTTTGTCAAAAATAGCTCTAGCGATTGTTGTTTTGCCTATACCACTAATGCCCCAAATCCCTAAAGCGTAAACACATTTCGACTCAACACCTAATAGAGATTCAATTTCCTCAACTGTTGATTCCACTCCCACCAGCTGGTTTTTGTTATCACGCGGCTGAAACACTTCATCCAATCTCTTCAAAATGTGATTAACAACTTCATTGGTAAGGTCTGACTCACGCCTAGCAAGTACATAAAATTAGCCAAAGTAACTTCAAATTAATAGGAGGAATTTGCATTAAATATGAAATAAGGGAGATTGCCAATTTTTTCTATTGAAATTAATATATACCACCACTGATCTACAGTCTCCCAGTAAATTAATAACTCTTAAATTATTAATATATGCAAATTCTTAATATATGCGTGAGTTTTTTTTTTTTTCGTTCTAATGGTAGTATCTGAGTAAGAGGTTGAAATTGCTTAAAAAACGACAGACCACCCCTAATTTTGTTACATATATATTGTAAAATGCTCGAGCTTTTATTATTAATTCTGTCACAATTATTTTATAATTATGAGAGCACAAAAGTGGGGAAGTCAGGAAGTCTAGAATTTGATGCTTAAAAATTTTTAAATTGTAGTTTAGCATCCGGAAATTTAACTAAGAGTGCTGCGTGAATTTTATTTATTGTTAAATATTAGTATGAGAAATTAAAGGTAACTTTTCACCTGATGTTAAGAGAATGAAAGCCGGACAAACTGGCTGCTTCCTTCAAAGCATTCCTCCAACTCCGCAGCTTCTCAGTATTCTCCTTTAATTTTTCTTCAAGCTTCGAAAATGAATCCCCAAAACTCCCAGTTTGGTTTCTCACGTC
Source organism: Citrus sinensis (assembly GCF_022201045.2). NCBI lineage: Eukaryota > Viridiplantae > Streptophyta > Magnoliopsida > Sapindales > Rutaceae > Citrus > Citrus sinensis. The sequence continues at coordinate 32,048,467 of NC_068558.1, read as the reverse complement.
TGATGGATCAACCCGATAGAAAACCGGAATCACAATCTGTGCATACTCCTTCTTGCACTCGAGGATCTTTACAAGTTCATCGAGACACCATCTGGAAGATGCATACCCTTCTGAGAAGACGATAACTGAAATGGCTGATGCTTCAATTGCATTCACAATTGACTCCGAAATTTCATCTCCTCTGTTAAGTTGGTCATCAATGAAAGTTTGGATATTTTGTCGACACAGAGCAGAATAGAGATGGCTAGTAAAGTTGTCGCGGGTTTCCTCTCCTCTGAAACTAACAAAAACATCATACTTCTTGTTGTTTCGATAAGAAGAAGCCATAATCAACAGAAACTGTTGAATTGATTAGAGAGAGATTTTGATTCGGATGAAAACAATTATTGAACTAAATGTGCGTGACTCTGTAGAATAAATCGATGCCATGCCCCTTCCTTCAATTTCCGTGATAATTTTTCAATTTTTCTCATTGTCCAACCACCGTTCACTCCACGATGATTGATTAATTCAACTGCCTTGTAGACTTTTAGCTGAAAATTCCACACGAACACCATACTTTTCAATACACGTGCTTCTGTGCTTTAATGCTCATAACTGCCAGCAATAAGTAGGGTGATATTTAATTTTTATCTCTGAATTTATCTTATCCGTCCTCATCTCTCAATTAATTGTATTTAGTTTCAAAATTATTCTTTTTTTTTGTTTTAATAGCTCTTTTTCATTATCCTTAGGGTTGATTGTTAAACATATGAAGTCTAACTTAAAAAAAAAAAAATTTTTTTTAATAACTTATATCTAATGTTTAGACATTTACATTTAAATTAAATAAGTAAATTTTTGTGACCTTTGCTGAAATGAGAAAATGTTTGAATGAAAAATAAATAATATATACTAAAAATATTTCTATTCAGTAAATTTATTTCCTAAACTACGAAGCCTAATCCCTTTTACTCATTTTGAACTTTGGAGAACAAATTAACAAATCTATTTTAATTTACTTTTTGTGACTTAAATTTTTTTATTATATTTGATCACAACGATTGATTTGACATAAGTCTAAATTGATTATTTTATCCTTATAAGGTAAAACTAATTCTTTAACTTCAATATTTTCTAATTTTATACCAAATTCATTATTTCTAATACTACTTTATTAGTATGATTGTAAAACATTAATTAAACAAACATAATGTCTTTATGGCACAATACTCATGTAAATTATTAGCTTGTCAAATTTACATCATTTACATGTAAGATAGTGAAAATAATAGTTAAATTTCATTTAAAAATATTAGTTCACATAATTAAATACCTAAATTATTAGATACAATAACCCGTGTTTATTGTACAATTTGGCCATTTTATATCATAATACTAAAATAGTAAAATAAAATTTATATCAAGTTTATGATCAAATATACTCAAAGAAATCTAATAAAAAATAATAGAAGGATTTCATTGATTAACTATACAAAATTTTTATTAATTTGTATTTTTTAAAAAATATTGTGAATTCATTATAATTATATTCTAGAAGTGGCGTAAATTTACAAACCTTTTTAGTTTCTTTCCTTTGAAGCTAAAGATTCAACACTTATTAGTGAAGATACCACGTATGCGTTGCCCACAAAGATTCCTGAGAGGACGTTTGCCGCCACTGAATTTTTGAAACTTTTTTCCTTCACTATGTGTTTAATGTATAAAATATATGACAAATGATACTTTATTTTAATTATGGTATACAACATGTGAATTTATCAAAGCCTAAGTCAACCCAAACTAAAATCAAATTAAAATGATTTTAGTTGGGTTGCGTTGGACTGTTGCCCAAACTTTGGGTTGGTTTAGTTTGAAACTTGCGCTTGGATCTTCGGTTGAATTTGGGGCTTACAATAAATCGACCCCACATTTTTTCTTCCCGCATTCCGTAGAATAATATTATATGTAATAAAATAACACAAAATTTATTACACAAGACACAAAATTCTATGATGTGTATATATTGGTGCTATAGGGAAACACTGAGGCACATTTTACCGTCCATCTATGCAAATAAGAAATCTGTGGATGAAACACTGGTAGAGGTATTAATATTCTCCACTTATGTGCCATTTTAAACTCTTACAAAAATGGCTACTCAGAATTCATGAATTGACCTAAAAATTGCCGATCATACGAGAACCCGCCAATGATGAAGGTGCACTCGATGCATTTGTTTGGATTGTGACAGACCCCCCAGGGCCGAACCCAGTGCAATTGATGCCATCAATCTCTATACCTGAGGAACATTTTACTGTCCATCTATGCAAATAAGAAGTCTTATTCAACCGCTTGAATATCTTTTGGCGCCGAAAAGAATGTAGGAGAAACTGATCCCTGACAAGTTGTAGAAGCTCCATATTGATTCATGACATGTATCAAATTATTCAATAAAAAGTCAAATTCAGCACAATAAAAAAGAACAATATTGATTTAGTAATCCATATTGCTCATGTTAACGATATGTGAATGATACGATCCAATTTTATACATGAAAAAGATACAATAATCTAAATCGAAATATAATTTCACAGGCATCTTCAATCCTTTCCTTACAAGTCAGTGTTATAAATATAAATTCCACCCATAGACGATACCATATCAACTATGGAATCAAAGGCACCATTCAAAATATGGAATTGGTATAGTGAAACGACCGGCCCCGAATCCCCCCAGGCGAGTCTATCTAGTCTCATCAAAACGGACTTGATAAAAATTCTATTAGTAAAGATTCTGCCAAAAATTCGACAGAGTCTCCTTTATATATATAACACTCCCAATCTATAAATATGAATATAACACTCCCAATACAATTCAATATACAACAAACTCCAGTGATCAACATCCTCAACCAAAATACTGAGTTTTATATCTCCAGAGTCTCAAAAGATAATATTATAACTAATATTAATATATCAATTTATTCTTAATCCCAAAAGAATAATATAACAAAATTATACAATACCAAAAGAACAAGATGACCAAGATGTCCTAACAAAAACATCTATATCTTCTAACACCATCACGTGGCCAAGACTCAAAATATATTTACAGTCGCTGGGTCGGTCTGGTGTACCTGCAATCTCCTGGTGAGGGGGGAAAAATGTAATAAAAACGGGGTGAGTTTAAAACTCAATGAGATCAGTGAGTGGATAGTAGTTTTGAAAATTAATTCTTACTTTAAAAGAAATAATCATATCATTTCCAAACACGATTTCATTAAACCAGAAGCGAGAAACCAATAATAAATCATTAAACATTTAAATCATATTACTAACCATGGAAATAATATCACAATATCATATAGAATTCACAAATATGAAAATCATCACCAAACAAGTACCCAGGGAAATAATCTCGTCATATCCGGACCTCAACGGACGGGCAATAACATACTATCTGGGTATCGTCACGCCCCGGAGTTACATGGATAGACAGGGAAATACCATCTCATATCTCATCATATCTGTGCATGCATAATCTAGTCCCCAAAGGACAAAAGCGCCCCAGCACACGGCCCAAAGCCTATGTGTGTACTCAGACGGGCCCCAAAGGCCTGTATCTCATCTGTATCTCAATATATGTCTGTATCTCATATTTGTATCTTTGTAATCATCATACCGCATGCATATGCCCCCAAAAGGTAAAAGCGCCCAAACACACGGCCCAAAGCCTCTATGTGTGTTCAAACGGGCCCCAAAGGCCTCTCATCTCATTTGTATGACATGTATCTGGAGGATAAGGGTACTGTCTAATGATTTCAAAAAAAATCATTATACTCATATTCACATACATTTTAACCATACTTTAAATCATACCACATTTGAATCCACTTTTCTCATCTTTAAAATACTATAATGCTTATTCAAAGTCGATACGCAAAATCATTAATCAAACATTTTAATATAATATCAATGCGTGTATAAAATCCATTTCAAGGAAATCATTAAATCAGAACATTTAAAATACTTATTTTGCAAACATGCTTTAGTATCATAATTAACTATGAAAATAGATTTTGTATATTCCACTCACAGTGACGGTGTTCACGGTTGGTTATCGTCCACGTCTGCGGACCGGTTCTTGCTCGCGGATCCTCCTAAATCAAGGAAACGACTCCGTAAATCGGAATTATGACTAAATTTTATGCAATAAACTCGAACGAACATCTATCCATAATTGACAACTCCCGTGTCCATAAAATTACTAAAATACCCTTGAGTCCGTAGATCATTAACATGCTCCGAAATCGTAAATCACCGAATTACCCTCGGAATCTTAATTACACCCAATCCTCAATTCTAGGAATTACTAAAATATCCACAGGCTCAGAAATTACAAAATTGCTCTCATAGTGTGAAATTACCAAAATGCCCTTGCTGGTCAACGGTCACCGAAAATTGGTCAACGCTGGCTAGGAAGCTCAAATCTGAAAGTTCCAATCACGCTGAGTTCAATGGTACCGGCGGTGAGCTCCAACGCGCGGCAAAGACGCCGGAATCTAGCTCGGCACGGCAGCCGTGAATTCCAACAATCGACCGGCGGCAAAACAGTGACTCTCGGTGCCTATGGATGGTCGGAAATGGAAGAGGGAGTCATGAGGAACAAAATCCAACTGGTGGTGTCACCCAAAACTGGCGAAAATCCCGGTGGAGTAAAGTGAAACAGTCGCGGGCGTTCCGGTTGGGTTTCGGCGGCTAGGATGGCAGGGGAACGACGGTCGGCTTCTAAGCTTTAGATTGGTACCAAGCTCGGCCAAAACGGTGGCCGGAAATGGGAGTTATGTCCGGGTCAATGTCGCGGGTTCCGGGTCGGGTTTTCGGGTCGGGTTGACGGCTTCTGTCTCTCACTCTCTCACACACGTGTGGCTTCTGTTTTTGCTCTGTTTTTTCCAGCTTCTTCTTTTGTTTATTAATAAAATCCTTAACCGCCTCATTTTATTTTAAATTCACATATGTTACATATAGATACTTGAAATATAAATAATTTTATTTATTTATATTTCAATATAAATAGAACTCATATCAATGAAAACATCCCACTCACCCCGTTGCGCACTTTGTGTTGTGAATCCATTTGCTTAAACATCTCACTAGTATGTTTTTGTTTCATCACAATTCCCTCAACGTGGGGTTTAGAGTTTTGGCAATTAGCTTCTTGCAGGCAGCATGGATTAGCTGGTTTACCTTACTATAATGCTCTCGGTCAAAAAAGAGGCAAAGATAAAATCATTACTATGCATGATAATTTAATGTTCTTATTGAAATATTGCACATATATATTAAGATAAACATACCTTCACACCATTCCAAATTTGTTCAATGTCGCTATTAGGCACTTCAAGAAACACAAGCTTCTCTGCACTATGGTTTGAAGGCAATGACTTCAACGGATATCCATGCCAGAGAAGATATTTCACTTCAGCAAATCTGAGGTCTTGCAAATGAGACACCTTGCATTTGTTCTCCCCATTGAATGATGAACTATAGAATTTTAAAAATCTCAATTTACGCATTTTTGCGAAAGTATTGGAATTTAGATGGATCTCTTTTACTTTTGACATATCCAAACAGATGCCCTCAATTTTTTTTGTCCCCTAAAAATAAATAGAAAAATCAATAAAGTTAACATCAAATGAAAAATGATATTTATATTCCACTAGTGAATAACACTTCAGCCCCACCAAGACAAATTTTTGGGGCAAGTTTGTCACTCATTCACAATTAAAGGTAGCTTAGTTATTAATTCAACTTTAATTTGTCCTTGTGTGGAGTCTATGCCAGATTGGAGTGGGGTTCTCCATCATTACTCAAATTAAATTTCAATTATTCATGTTTATTGTTATTGCTAGGCAGTTAAACTCTTAATTGCAAATGCACAAAGAAAAATAATAGCACAAGTAATACTTAAAATAAAAATTGTGTATGTGTACTATACAAATTTATATATCAATTATGCTTGAAAACGGTTATGCAAGTTGTCAATCGCATTTATAATTTATTGCTACGTCACCTAACCACTATTGTTTTTTCCGATCATTGTCACTCTTGTATTAATTCTAATACTCTTTTAATTCAATCTAATGTTAGATAATCATGATTAAAACAGTCTAATTATCTTTTTTTTTAGATACTGCAATACAATTAGGGTGTGTTTGACACATTGTATTGTATTACGTTGTATTACATTACTTTAATACAGGTTTATTGTATTATATTGTATTGCATTAACACTATATTATAATAATATTGTACAATATTTGATGGTACATTATACTGTATTAATTTTTAGCTACACTATGTTTGGTGTTGCATTGTACTGTATTAATTCCTTTGCTGATTAATTTAAATTACATATTTAGAAAATAATATTTATTAATATTTAATACTTAGAAAAATATTGAATATAAAAGTCTTAAATTTTGAAAATTTAACATTATTGTTGTAATATAAATGTTAAAAAATATATCATCATTTTTCATAAAGATTTGAGCTTATGACCTTAAATTTTTAGTAGTATAACATTTATTTTTTCACTATTTTTTAAATATATAATCTGTTAAATAAAAATTAAATCAAATCAACTCGACACTCACGCTAGGTTCCATTATACGGGTTTTGCTGCACTAATTTTTTTTTTATGCAATACCGCATAGCAGCCAAACATTTTATTGTAATATCTTAATACAATATGGGGTTCTAATACAGTGTTATGCGGGCGCCAAACACGCCCTTAGTGTATTGATATTATAAAAATAAGTTTGATGGAAATTAACGGAACCATTTTTAATGTAATCAATTAGAAATTCGATCCATAACTTCTCAACTCTCCTCTAATGTTAGAGGGGTTTACTAGCTAATTACTGTGAAATTGGGAGAAAAACGAAAAAATCTACTCCCATATCTATATGAAAAGATTAGGTAACTTTTGACCTTAAAAATAAAGGGTCACCACTAAACCAAGTGTTTGATAATCATGTTTAAACGTTAATGCGAGACTACTGGGGAAATGGGCACTACTATTTATGAAAGGGAAGTTGTAAGTTTTTTGGCGATTAGGGGAGTTGCAAGTTGATTGCACTGAAAAGAACAATTCGCAGTTATTGGAGCATAAATAATTGAAAGCAGTTGAAGAATGTGATGGTGCATAATTGATGCAAAATAAATTATGTAGACCCATTGATGCCAAAAGGAGAATTTCCCTGTCTGTATAGATTTTTCAATTTCGATTACTTTTCCATGTTTGATTAAATATTCTATGGGTAAAAACTCATTTAATACCTGTATTTTAAAATTAGTGTCTATTTAATTCCTGTATTTTTAAAAATATTTCAAAACATCTCTGTCGTTAAAGTATGATACCCCTACCGTTACTTTTTATTTATTTTGGTTTACTTTTATAATATTGCCCTTTTATAATAATTTTTTTTGGACATTAATAAAAAGAAAATAATTAAATTACCAATTTAACCCTAGAAAATAAAAATATATATATTAATTTTTTTGCAAGCACCATTTGCACACTTGGTAGTTTGCATACAATTTTTGACAATTAAAAATTAATATAATTTTTTAGGGTTAAATTGGTAATTTAATTATTTTCTTTTTATTAATGTCCACACAAAAAAATTATTATAAAAGGGTAATATTATAAAAGTAAGCCAAAATAAATAAAAAGTAACGGTAGGGGTATCAATACTTTGATGGCAGGGATGTTTCGAGACATTTTTAAAAATACAGGGACTAAATGGATACTAATCTTAAAATACAGGGACAATGAGCTTTTACCCAGAAAATAAATACTATATCCTAAAAATATTTCAATTCAATATAGTTATTTCATAAACTACGAAACCTAATCCCTTTTATTCGTTTTGACTTATAAGGACATAAATGTTAAATAACTACATTTAATGTGTTTTCTTTATAAAAGCAAACAAGATGCCACTTAATTTTTATATATTAAAAAAATAAATATGTTATTGAAACATTTATATTCAAAACCATTCAAATTTTAATCAAATTCTAACCTATTCATACTTTAAATTAAAAATAAACGCTACCTTAATGTCTTTTCAAGTCTCTTGCGTAGTGATGAAAATTAATTTTATTTAATCTTTCTATGTTGGATTAGGCTTCAATTATATACCACTGCATCTGATGTTTGAAAATCTTTTAAAGTATTTTAAAATTGAGAGAAAAGTAAAATTGTTAAAAAATAATTTAATTTCAACTACTTATGAGTTGTTGGACCATTAACTGTATTATATGTCAAAGAACATGTTTAGCTGGATAAAATTGTTGGCTACATCCTTCATTAAAAGAAATGATATAATATATTAAAAATAATACAATCAATTAATACATATATTGTGACGCACATGTGGCTAATTAGCAAGCTGTCAGCTTAAAGCAAAGCACATGCATGCTTCACCTATGTGCTTGTCATGCATGATTGGAGGCAATGTATAAAGCTGTCACCATTTTCATGAATCAAACTAAAACAAAGCAATTCAAAGAGAAAAGAAAAAGAAGGGAAAAGGTGAGAAGGGAAGAAAACAAAAGGAAAAGAGAAGAGGAAAAGAACAAAAGAAGAAAAGATGAAGAACAGAAGAACAAAAGATGAAGAAGAAAAAATAAAGAAAAGAAAAACCGAGAGTCAGAAATGATTTTGAAAAGAGTAATTAAGAGGAAATATTATAGGAAAGAGAATTGGATAGTTATATCTATATCCAGTAACTCAGTAGGTAATGTATTTAAGAAATTTGAACAATTATGATTTAGTTTATGTCATATGTATAAGTTTTTATATCAGTTCTAACAATTAATTTTTGAACCCTATATTTTAGGAGAAATCCAAGAATTAAGGAATCTATAGGAGCTCCAACGAACCCTATATTTATTGAGAGATTTTCCCCCACTTTACTTGTGCAATGATGATTCCAATAAATGTTGAGAGTTATTTCTCCTACATATTATTTGGTGCAGTTTTATCATATATATATATATATGTATGTATGTATGTATGTATGTATGTATGTATGTATGTATGTATGATTTCATATTTGCTTGTGTAACGTGTTCAGTGTGAAGTTATGTCGTACAATTATGTACAAGCACTAGAGCACTAATTTATTTATAGATACACACACACACACACACACACACAATTATATCCATTCATTTAGCCACAAGTATATTATTTTCCTATTTATCCCATTTCTTTAAGATTTTCATAGGATTTCGTACAGTTCAGCTTCTAATCAGTTGAGGTTGGGCCACAACGCGCATTACTACATGACTTATATTTCAAGCACGTTTGTGTTTATATGTATATATCTAAAGTATAGTATGTACAGTAAGATGTGAACTACACAAGTTTTGAATATATTTTTGAATGAGGTACATATGTTATTACTTGTTTATAACAAAGGCCGAGGCTAGTGTTATGTATTCATGAATTAAATTTATGTCACAAGCTTTAGATATAAGATCACAAGATTCACCTCAAATCTGATAGAGAGGTTGGGTCGGGTTGAAATACAAGTTATGCAACCCAAGAGGGGGGTGAATTGGGTTTTTAAAACTTATCCTAATTAAACCACACAACAATCCAATCTAATGCCTTAAAAAATTCGAAAACAATAATTTCAATGAAAGTACAATAATAAAAGAGTAAGGGAAGAGAAAGCAAATTCAAGGATTTTTACGTGGTTCGGCAATCACCACCTACGTCCACGCCTCCAGGCAACCCAAGCTTGAGGATTTCACTATCTAAGCCTTCCAAGGCTTCAAAAGCTTACAATTGACTTCCAAGGTGTCAATGAATCTTTACAACAAAGAGATTATCTCCCAATCTCTTCACTCAAGTGTCTCACACACTTAAACACTCACAAATTTGATGAGGAATTGAAAATTACAACAAAAACTCTCTCAAAGAGTTGATATACAAATTGAAGAACAAAGATATTTTAATAAATGATGATTTACGAAATTGAAGCTCAATATATGTTGTGTGCACTTGTTTATGCTTGCCAAGATTACCAAAAATGAATTGGATTTGAGTTTATATAGTTTGAACTCAAAAACTAGTCGTTATGCACATTTTGGTGATAACCGGCTTACCATTTATGGAATCCGGTTAGCCGCTTTTATGTTACCGTTATAGAAAAAATTTAAATTTCAGAATATCCAGCATGCCGTTTTTCATATCCAGTTAGCCGTTTTTTAAATTCGTTTAGCCGCTTTAGAAATCCGGATAGCCGCTTTCATTCCAAAAGCTTACTGCCCAAAATCTGGCTAGCCGTTTGTCACATCCAGTTAGCCGCTTGCTACAGTAACCGGTACAATGCACTGTTTTCCAAAATTATAGTTTGATCTCAAAACTTTATAAAACTGTATTATGGCCCAAAATGTTATATTATTTTACTAATAGGTCCAATTTCAGAATCTCTAAATAATGCTTGCTATTCTCAAAACTTTCTAAAATTATGATACGGCCCAAAATGCTATGAAACTTTTCAAATAAGTCATTCTCCAAAATTTCAAGCAATACTTGTTGATTTCAAAGTTTTCAAAACTCTTTCAATTAAATCATAAACTTGAAAAACAACTAATTTCATAAAATCATTTTTCCATTAAATATAAAACCTTTAAAATATGAAAATAATGATTTATTTAAAATGTATAAAAAATAATTTGAGCTTAAAAGATTAATTATTCTTAATTTTATTCGTTATCATCAAAATTAACATTATGCAAACATATATGTTAACACGGGTTGTGTCATGTATGATATGCACTTACTTAGATTCAATATAACCATCATTTACTTGATAGTTTTTCAAAATAAGTGCACATATATTATAATATGATTTACTTTTTATATGGCTGACATGGTACTGATCATGTATTCTAAAATTTGTCCCTTAGTTAGCGGCATTTGTTTTAAAATTTTATGCTAAAAGAAGGTCATTTTAAATTTCAAAGTGTAAAATGTATTTTTATACATTTACACAATACTAAAGATGAAATGGTCTTCAACATATATTCCTTAATAAATTTTAAGAGAGCTGACAGAAAGTGGTTATTTAGAAAAATTTAACAATGGATGGTGCCTTTATTTAATTTATTAATAAAATGCATCTAGAAACTGATGTAGTCCAAAAGGTGTCCTTTGTTAGAGTGTAGTAGGAGTAAATATATGAAATAAAATGTTGGAGAAATATTTATGGGGAATAATAATTGCAGAAAAAGGGAGCAATAATTGATAAAACTTTCTTTTAAAAGTTGGACTATTGGCACCCCTCTAGTCTCCTCATCAAACCTTTTTTCAGTTATATTTATTTTATTTCCAAAAATTTCCTTTTATTTTCAAAGACACTCTTTTGGTTTTTCATTTAATCTTCTTTTATTGTTAAAACTCAAAGTAGTATTGTGCTATTTTTCATCTCTTTTACAATCTTATTGTTATCCTACATACAAATTAAAAAGTTTTTTAGGTGATAAAGTTTGAATGCTAATCATTAGTTTAATAACACATATTTTAGATTGTAGTTTGAAAGCAATCTTGAGTACAAAAATATTTAATCGATAAGAAATAGGAAAAGAAAATAGATTATTCCAAATTTATACAATTTATCTCAGTTAGATAAGAAATAATAGGTAGGAAATTAAAAAAAAGATTGATTATTAAGGTAAGTAATTTGTTGAGGAAAAAAAATCCTACATGTGTTTATTTCTTCTTTGCCCTTAACTGTAATTTTATTTGAAATAGGATTTTATAAGAATAATGAAGGGGTGCGAACATTTTCACTCTTATTTTAATTGAAATATAGATAAGAATTCATGGTGCTTCGAGACACATTACAAATGTAGTTTTTCTAGAGAAAAAAAGAGTACGATAGAAAGATTAGATGGATCACAGAAAGGTCTTGAAGATTAGATGGATCACAGAAAGGTCCTGACTTCTATTTATAGATAATTATGTACTCTTTTATTTGGATTGTTACTTTTCATGATACACTTTCATTTATGGTTATTAAATTAAAATTTGAATTAGATCATCACTGGTCCAAAATAAACCATCACCATTTCAAATTGAAGTATAAAACCATGAATCAATGCATCTTTTAATAGAAGAATATATTTTTATTATATTTGACACTGTTTAATTAGACATATCTTTACAATCAAACACTTAATTAAAGCTCCATTTATTTTGAAAATATTCCAGTATAAAATATATTCTCTCACTGACATGAGTATTTTGCAAATAGTACACAGTGAGGCAAAAATATTAAAATAATAACATTGCTCACTTGCTCGACTCGGCTGGATCGAGCTGATTGGGCTGGGCCTGCTATAAGAATGTGTTACCAGTACGAAGCTTTGCTTTGATTATCACGTATCCATAGGATTTCATGTAGTTCAGCTTCTGATCAATTGAGGTTGGGCCACGACACGCATTACTGCACGACTTACATTTTGACCACGTTTATGTTTATATGAAATAAAAGGTTATTGCACATAAATAGATGCATCTTTAAATAAAAGGATACGTTTTTATTATATATGACACTGTTTAATTAGACATATCTTTACAGTCGGACCCATTTTTAAAGCACCATTTATTTTGAAAATATTACAGCATAAAATATATCCCTCTCCCTTATAAGAGTATTTTGCAAATAATTTGCAAATGATACAGAGCCACCACGAGTTCAAAAATAATAAAACAATAACATTGCTCGCTTGCTGGACTGGGCTGAATTGGGCTGGGCCTGCTATAAGAATGTGTTACTAGTTGCTTTCATCATCGCATACACAGAGAGGGAAATTGAAATTGATGATGGCGTTGGCCGCTCAATTCCTGCTTCGGAAGGAAAAATATAAACTTTCCGTCGTACAAGCATCGCTGGAATTATCAGCCATTGTTCTTGTCTTGCAATTACAGCACCAATGACAATTGGTATCTTCTTTCCTATTTGTGCAACAAATATAATACTTGAGTAACAGTATTTGCTTTTTTACTTTTGTGTTGTTAAGTGCTGATAAGTCTGTTTTTGTTGTCGAGTGTCTGTCACTCTGTCTCAATGCCTGATGGCATATTTGCAAGTAGCTTTAAAGCATATTTGGCTCTTTGTTTATGAATAATGTTCAACAGCAACCTGCCCCATTGATAAGAGAAATGTATGATATAATTTTTGAAGATACATATCTGCATTATGAGTAAAGCAAGAGCAAAAACTGATTAAAAGATGTATCTTCATTATTACGTGAAATGTATGTTCTGCTTCTCATTCACTTTACCAGAATTGCAAAAGTTTTATGCTATTGATGGTTGGATTGTTTCTGGGTTATCCTTGTTTTTCTGTTTTAATTGCTTTACATACATTATGTGTGTAATTTTTTAATGGGCAATCTTCATTTGGAACATGAAAATTTTAAAAAACTTTCCAATTTGTGCAGGGTATGAAGCCTCTTAAGTAGGACTTTTTGGGTGCTACTCCTGTGTTGGGCAAATATATATATATTTTTTCTTTTTCCAGTCACCATAATGGGGGTCATGGTGAAACAACTTACTAATCACTCTGGACAGGAACGGGCTTCTATAAGTAAAGCACACCTATTTCACTCTTTCCTTAGTATGGAGCTGCTTACCGTTGGGATGAGGATGGTAATAGCTGCTATAGAAATTACTTTTCTTCAGAAGGAAAATTCTCAATCTTGGTAAATTTAAAGTTGTACTAGAAGACAAGCTGCCTATTCAACCAATGGCTAAATGTAGCATAGTAGCCTCCTTAGATGATTAATTAGATTGCATTCCTTTTCATCTCTCTGTTTTCATTTTTTCCCCTTTTTAACTTGCACTTCTCTGTTCCTTTCCCCCCAAAAAAAAAAAAAATTGTACTTTTCTGCCGATGTCTTCCCAATATCCTATGATCTCCAAACGCACAAATATTCTTGTTGTGACGTTCCATATATGGTTTCTTTTTTATTTTGGTCCACTTTCCAACAATATAGAATAGTGAGAAGAATACTTTATTTTAATGATACTTCTCTGCTTTCTTGAATGTATGATTGTTCTTGTTCACATTTTACCGTTCGTGATAATTGGTATGGTCTTTCTTTGGCATCATCAAGCCCAAAATGTGATGAAACATTTTGAATTTCTTATTGATCCAGCCTTCACTTTAGTATAATTTATACACCATACCTGCAGTAAGTGTCAATTATATTCCGAATGAGTGTGAAAGCAGACTAGTGTAACTTCATGATTTATTTACTGGTTTGCACATCCATATTCAAATGGTTTACTGGTCTCCGGCCAAAAGAGAGGGAAAATGAAAGACTTGTGAGACAATCCTCATGGCTTTGTTGACATCAGTTTGGTGGTTGATTGAGAATGAATGATCATACATACATACAAATACTTGTTAAAGGGCTTGTTCTGTTGAATTATGCTGGCGGCATAAACTACAAGGCATTCTTGATGATTGGAGAGTCAAGCTATTGTTTCCATTGCTTTGGTTGATTGATCCTTTGTTGAAGCAAAGGCCAATTGCAGATGCAATCTTTGAGGATGTGAAACAAAGGTATTTTCTCTTCTCTCTATTCAGTCCTTCGTTCATTATCCTAAAACACTGGAGTCAAAAATTAAAAAACTCTATGATGTGTATATATTGGTGCTGCAGGGGAACACTGAGGAACATTTTACTATCCATCTATGCAAATAAGAAATCTGTGGATGAAACACTGGTAGAGGTATTAACATTCTCCACTTATGTTAATGATATGAGAATGATAAGATCCAATTTTATACATGAAAAAGATACAATAATCTAAATAGAAACATAAGTTCACTGGCATCTTCAATCCTTTCCTTACAAGTCAGTTTTGTAAATATAAATTACTACTAATACTCTAGTGTGAATTTGTGTTACATGCACCACGTCCCTCGAAAATTATTGCATGCATGTTTTGTTCCAAGACTGATCTTGGCTTTTGATTAGCAAAAGAGAAAAAAATAAAATTACATTCTTGAAAATCGTAGTCTTATTAGTAACAGTTGAAACATCTGCTCGCACTCTAAAGGTGGAAAACGATCAAAATCATCAAAAAAGAAGCGGACTGCCTCAGTGAAAAAATAGTACCCTAAAAGTAAGTGATCTGATTCTACGTAAGCAAGGCGCTTCAGAAATCTCCGTGTGACTTGCGGATCACAATCTTCGGTTTTCACTTTGAATTCACAAGAAAATGAAAACCATCTGTCATTATCTACATGACAATCTGAAAATGCTACAATAGCACTAAATGCAAAGCCCAGTAGTACTTGTGGAAAATAGCACCACCTTTTCTAGAAGGTGGTGCCCACCACTTTTCCCTGCTGTGAATACGGCTGTTGCTGCATTCTTTGAATCAAAGAAAACAAAAGAAGAAAAATTTGGTGCCGCCCAAAGAAAATAAGGAAAAAGAAGAAATAGAGAAGAAAAAGAGATGCCGGCCGGAAGAAGGAAAAGAAAAGAAAAATTAATAAAATAAAAATAATAATTAAATATTAAATGAACAGTAGCCAATTTTGGCTATAAAAACGCTGGCTCCCTTCATTTGTAAATCATCGAGTTCTTCAGTTCTTTTCTTTATTTAGAGAGGGTTTTTAAGAGTTATAGTGATTTGAGAGTTTGGGTGTATTGGGGTTTTGGGAAGTGAGCTAAAATACTACAATACTTGTAACTTCTTTTCACTAGTAAAATATTTTTTTTTCTGTTTTGCCCGTGGACGTAGGTTAAAAACCGAACCACGTAATTTCCGGTGTCCTCTTTTGTGCTTATTCTTTATTTTTCTTCCAATTTTATTTTAGCTGTGTGTCTGCTTCACCCACCAATTTTCTAACAGTACTCGGTTATTGTTGGAGGAATCTGGTGGCATCTCCAAGGTTACAAAAGATCCCACACTTTGAAACACAAACCACTTTGGAATTTCATTCCCGAGTAGTAAGATATGACCTCCATTCATGTGAAAATCAATCTGGTAAAAAAAAAAAATCATAACTCAAAAAAAAATTATATCTTCAACAATTCCTGCTGTAGAATTACCATCCGATTTAAAATTATTGCTCTAGTCAGAAAACACTGCTTATATATAAAATTCAGAGCTTGGGAATAAACCTGATAATGATTGCAGCGATGTGCAATTATCGGCATCTAACCATCGTATAAGGGATGGACGCTTTTGGTACGGATTGAAGCCTCTCACAATAGCTTAAGCGGAGGTAAGTCAACACAGAAATTTGGATGGTGCTTTCTGGTATTCTCTCAATATTGGTTTTCTCTAGAAGCAATGTTCCTAGAGAGGACAACTGGCCAAGACATTCGGACAATCTCTGAAGATTTGAGCAACCACTGAGATCAAGAATTTCAAGAGATTTCAACTTACATAGGCTGCTTGGGAGACTCTTAAGCCTTTTACAGTCTGAAAGGTCCAAGTACCCCAGCCTAATTAGAAGCTCAATTGATGAAGGCAGTTCTTCAATTGCAGTTCGACTTAAAAATAGGCAGCTTGTATTACTAGATGAGATCTCTGGAAGCCTCTTAAGTTTTGAGCACCCCGAAAGATCAAGTGTTGTAAGAAATTCCAAATTAAATATTCCAGCTGGAAGATTTTTCAGGCTTTTGCTACCTCTTAGATTCAAGATAACTAGCTTGTTTAGATGTGGAATCAACGTGGGGTTTGGAGTTTTGGCAATTAGCATCTTGCAGGCAGCATGGATTGTCTGGTTTAATTTACCACGATGCTGCTTGGTCAAAAAAGAGGCCAAGAGGAATCATTGCCATGTATGATAATTTAACGTTATTATTGAAAGATTGCACACATAATGTATTAAGTTATACATACCTTCATATCATCCCAAAGTTGTTCAATGCTGCTATTAGGCATTTCAAGAAACACAAGCTTCTCTGCACCAATGTTTGAAGGCAATGACTTCAATGGATATCCATGCCAGTGGAGATACTTCACTTCAGTAAATCTAGGGTCTTGCAGATAAGACACCTTACATTTGTTCTCTCCATTGAATGACGAGCTATAGAATTTTAAAAATCTGAATTTCCGCATCTTTGTGAATGCATTGGGATTTAGACGGATTTCTTTCACTTTGGACATATTCAAACAGATGCCCTCAACTTTTTCAGTCTCCTAAAAATCAATAAAAAAATGAAAAATAATATTTATATCCCACCAATGAATTGCACCTCAACCCCACCAAGACAAATTTTGGGGGCATGTTTGGCATTGATTCACAACAAGGGGTAACTTAGTTATTAATTCAACTTTTTTTTCACTCTTGTGTGAAATTGAGGTGGGATTGGAGTGGAATTTTTTATCATTGCTCGAATCAAATTTCAGTAATTCATGTTTATATAGTTATTGCTAGGCAGTGAAACTCTTAATTGCATATAATACAAGTAATACTAAACATGAAATTTACGCATGTGATACAATACAAATTGACAATATAAACATTATTGTTTATAACCACTATTGTTTTTTTCTAATCATTGCCACTCTTCTATTCATTCTAGATTCATCAATTCGAGAGTATATAAATATATCCATATCAAGTTTGTAAATGCTAGAATATTCCAAAGTTATAATCCACAGCAAATTGCTTACCATATTATATGTAAGAACTTCGTAGATATCCTCGTGATGCCACAACCGACTGCGGTTTCCAGGATCATTTGATTCTTGACTGACAATATCCCTACCCAATTCTTGTAGCAAATCATGCATAGTTATCTTGTTGTTATTTGATATGACAATAAGAGACTTATCAACGAGAACACTTATTCCTATTTCTGGGTAGCAGCCACTTGCATTAAGAAATTTCATTACTAGATTTACATCCTCACCTTGAAAGAAACAAGCAACATCAAGAAAAATATTTTTCTCTTTATTGTCCAAACCATCATAACTTATTTTTAATACCTCTAGAATACTTGGATGGAGGATTCTTTGCAATTTATTTATTGCACTTTCCCAGACTTCTTTTTCCCTTTCATATAGAAAGCAACCCAAAACTTTAAGAGCTAAAGGAACACCTTGAGCATATTTCATTGCCTTACTTGAAAGTTCCGCATAACCAACATCAGGATGGTTTTGTTTGAAGGCATGTCGACTAAAAAGCTCAAGAGCGTGATGATATTCTAATGCCTCCATCTCACATATTTTCCTCACCCCCCAATTTCTAAGCACTTGTTTATTTCTGGTGGTTATTATTGTTCGACTCACAGGCATCAACCAATCAAGACTTCCAATTATAGATTCTAATTGGCTGAAGCAAGTCACATCATCAAAAACAATCAGAACCTTCATGCAGCTGAGCCTTCTAGAATTGAGGTCATTACCAGGAATCGCATTTTCATCCTTCAATAAATTTGAAAGAATTTTTGTCGCAAGCAAGCTAATCCTCCAGTTCTTTATGACTCTCCTCTAACATTTTCAAGGAAGCAAGAACCTTCAAAATATCTAGAGATTTTGTCGAAAGTAGCTCTAGCGATTGTTGTTTTGCCTATACCACCGATGCCCCAAATCCTAAAGCGTAAACATCTTTCGACTCAACACTTAGTAGAGATTCAATTTCCTCAACTCTTGATTCTACTCCAACCAGCTGGCTTTTGTTATCACGCGGCCGAAACACTTCTTCCAGCAGTCTCTTCAAAATGTTATTAACAACTTCGTTTATAAGTTCTGATTCAGGCCTGCCAAATACATAAAATTAGCAGCAGTAACTTCAAATAGGAGGGATTTGCATCAAATATGAAATAAGGGAGATTACTAGTTTTCCAATTGAAATTAATATATACCACTACAATCTCCCTATAAATTAATAACTCTTGAATTATAGGAATATGTGTGACTTTTTTTTTTATGATGGAGGTCTGTGCGGTTGAAAATTCTTAAAAAATGACAGACCACCATTAATTTTAATTATATTGTAAAATTCTCCGGCTTTTATTATTAATTCTGTCAAAATTCTTTCATAATTATCGGGGTTCAAAAGTGGGGAAGTCAAGAAGCGTAGAATTTGATACCTAAAAAAATATAAAATTGTAGTTTAGCAACCGGAAATTTAACTAAGAGTGCTGCATGAATTTTATTTACAGTGCTAAATATTAGCATGAGAAATTAGAAGTAACTTTTCACCTGATGCTACGATAATGAAATCCAGACAAACCAGCCACTTCTCTCAATCCCTTCCTCCATGTCTGCAGCTTCTCCGAATTTTTCTCAAATCTTTCTTCAAGCTTTGAAAATGAATCCCCAAAACTCCCTGTTTGGTTTCTCACGTCTGATGGATCAACGCGATAGAAAACCGGTAACAAATCTGTGCATGCTCTTTCTTGCACTCGAGGATCTCCGCAAGTTCATCAAGACACCATCTGGAAGAAGCGTAGTCTTCAGAGAAAATGATAACTGAAATGGCTGATGCTTTAATCGCTTTCACAAGTGACTCTGAAATTTCATATCCTCTGTTAAGTTGGTCATCAATGAAAGTTTGGATATTTTGTCGAGACAGGGCTGAATAGAGATGGCTAGTAAAGTCGTCGAGGGTGTCTTCTCCTCTGAAACTAACAAAAACATCATACTTCTTGTTTCGAGAAAAAGAAGCCATAATCAACAGAAGCAGTTGAATTGATTAGAGAGAGATTGTGATCAGATGAAAACCATTGCTAAGCCAAAATGAGCCTGACTCTGCAGCATATATTGACCTGATATCTCATTTTCCAAGCTTCATGGACAATGATTCATGGAATATTCAAGGCTTATTGAAATGCCCACCTAATTTTTCGACTTGACGGATTTTTTCAGTTGAAATTATAGGCACGGCGTTATGATTTAAGACTATTGGCACTCTTCCATTACTTTCGTAGAACTCCTACTCTATGTTATGAGTTAGACACGGCGTTATGAGTAAGACTATTGGCACTCTTCCTTGAAGTTTCGTGATAATTTTTCAATTTCATCTCATTGTCCAAGCACCGTGCACTGCACGATAATTTCAGTGCTTTTTAGACTTTTACCTGAAATTTCCCCATGCATACAATAGTTTTCAACACATGGCTTTTGTGCTTTTAATTCTCAAATTGAGTGGGTCATGACTATCAATCATGAGTAGTAGGTTGATATTTTAATTTTTGCCCCCCAATTTTTCTTATCAGTCATCATCTCTCCATTAATTGCATTTAATTTTAAAATTATCCTTATTTATCATTTTTTTAAATAATTCTTATTCATATTCCTTCGGGTTATTTGTTAAACGTGTGAAGTCTAATTTTCTTTTTTTTTTTCTTACGTAAACTTTTGTAACTTTTATCTAATATATGAAAATGTCTCAATAGAAAGTAAATGCTATATCCCAAAATTATCTCTATTAAATATAGTTATTTCCTAAATTGTAAAATATAATCCCTTTGTTCGTTTTGAATAAAAAATTTGATTTAATTCAAAAAGCGTCTTTTGAATTATAGTGTCGTTACTCAAAAGAAAATAATTCCAAAATTCTTAACAAATATGTATTTTTTTAGTTATTATTTTTAATAATTTAAATTTTTTTATATTTTAATAATTTTATTTGGCCCATGTTTTTCACCTCATTCCCTGATAAATTTTAGTGGAGTGAAGAACTGAAGATCAAGAATCCCCAAATGAAGATCAATTTTTCTATCCACATCCTGTTACACATTTATCTTTTTTATAATAGATTCTTACATGTAATTTTAGAATGGAAAAAGGCTTCCCTACCACCACCTGCACATATGCCTTCTTTTTATGGGCAATTATCAAATTAATCCTTACTAAATTTTTTGTTGGCTAATGATATCTCCAAATCCACCCCATTTTTAAAAAATAATTACAAAAAGATACCTGTATGTATGTATGTCCAGAATCCTGGATTTGTTAGTTTGAGAAAGCTATTAAATTGTGCGGTTTAATGACTATCAAACACGCTTTTGGTTTCCCTAATTCCAAGATATAAAAGGAGCACACATGAAAAGAAAAGAGAGAGGATCGTCATTCAAGAAAAATAACAGAGAAAAATAGAGATTTGAGGGCTGCAATAGAAGAATCAAAGAGAAAAATGAGAGATCACAAGATCAGGCGAAACTCATTTCCTCATCTTATTTTCTTGTTTTTATTTATTTATGGGAATGTATTTGATGGCTAAAACGATTCTTGTTACTGTTTATCACAAATCATGAACAAAACTTTATTGTGGTTGAGCGATAAACAAGCTTAATGGTTATTTGACTGATATGTGTGTGTTGCTCTGAATTTATTGCAGCGTTTTGTCTTGATTTTACTTATTGTAATTCCTTATTTTGGTTGACCACCTATTTAGTGGATACTAACTAAGAAGGAGCCTTAAAAAGGTATAATTTAGTGGAACAAATTAAGACAATACATTATTTTAGATTAGGTTTCCCAAGTTGAGTTGTTATCGATTTGAATAGGGCCATAGTTGACTTGAAATTAGTGAAGAACTAGACATAAGAATTCACCTTGTAGGGCAATTGGAACCTAGAATGCATAGTGCTATATCTAATGTTGGTGTAATAATTGGTCATTGTTAGGTTGCATTTAGATATAAGATATCCAACAGGCGACAACTGAGAATGCATGAGGGATTCTGCACAATGCTGTAGTAGATGTTGTAGCAACAATATTGTAATTGGAAAAATAGTCAATACCATTAAGTGAGTTTAATCACTCAACTACTCATTTCTCATTGGGTACACCCTTGATTTTGATTTGAATTTTCCTTGTTGCATTTTTAATTTAGTCAGTTTATTAATCACATTAATTATTTTATTTTAATTTAGATTGAAATTGCATTGTTAAGATTCTTATAGCAAATCTGATAACATCAATCCCTATGCAAACGATATGAATAATCATTAGTATATTACTTGTTGTATACACTTGCACATTAACACCTATAGCAATAGAAATCACCCAACAGAGGGCTCGTTCTATTGAATTGTGCTAGTGGCATGAACAACAAATCAATTATTGATGATTGGAGAATCAACCTATCGCTGCCGTTGCTTTGGTTCATTGATTTTTTGTTGAACCAAAGCTAAATTGCTTCTGCAATTTTGAGCGTGTGAAACAAAGGTATTATCTTCTCTATAATCAATCCATTGTTCATTATCTAAAACACTAGAGTTAGAACTAAAGAACTCTATGATGTGTATAAATTGGTGTTGCTGCTATGGGGAAGACTGAGGAACATTTTACTATCCATCTATGCAAATAAGAAATCTGTGGATGAAACACTGGTAGAGGTATTAATATTCTCCACTCATGTGCCATTTTAACCTCTTAAAAAAATGGCCACACAGAATTCATGAATTAAAAAAAAAAAAAACTGCAGATCATACGAGAACTTGCCAATGATGAAGGGTCGCTTGATGTATTTTTTCGATTGTGACAGGCCCACCAAGTGCAATTGATGCCATCAATCTCTATACCTATACTAGTTTTTTGGTGTGATGAGGATCTAGTCACCCCACTTCCCATCTCTGACTTCTCAACTCTCAAGTGTGAAGTTAATTGTGTTGGAAAGTGTAGGACATTGTCCCCATGACGACAGACCCGAGTTGGATGATGAAAAGTTGCTTTCTTGGTTGGCTGAAACATTTAAGTGCTGAGGAATTTACTTTCTCATCAATAAGTGTTGATGCGCATTATATATTATTCCTATTGTATAATGGCAAACAACTCTTGTATTTTTATTATATGGATTTTTCTATAATGCTGTATGTGCTTTTACAGCATTAATAGTGCAGTTATTATAGACCCTTAGATTTGAGTGATTTAATATTAGTCATTCATTTAATATAATAATTAATTAATTAATTAATTAAAAGCTAGCAAGTAACTTGTAAGTTGTAGGTAAATATTAGTTTTTTAATTTTAAATTAATATTAACTTTATAGCATTTAATATAAGTTATCAGAACGAGATGCATGTAATCCAAGTTGATCATCGAGTTCATGATCATGACCCTGCTGCTTGGTCAATTGAGATATTTCCGACAGTACCACATGAAAATTCATTTTGTGGAGAAGCTGCTGAAGTTGTACAGGAAGAAACAGATTCAATCTCTCTGGCCCGATCAGTACATTTCTCCAGGTCGCCGCCCACCAGGGTCTGCCCGCGTTGGCAGTCAAATTTGGAGGTGGCAGTCTCTGCTGGAGAACGGGAAAATTCTCTTGTGCTCCGTGGAACTCTGTAGTGCAGCTGGATTCATTGCCTGTTGTGGTGGTTATATCTTAGAACATAGAGGCAAAGCTAAATTGGCTTGCTCAGATTATGACAGGAGTAGGAGGTGTTGCCATTGCCAGTAGATTTATAAATGGTATGAAAAAAACTACATTAACAAGTGCGCATGATCACGTGAGAAGGAACTCGTCGAGCTATAGATGATCAAAACAAGGAAGGCATTGAAGGGCGAGGCGGAGAGAAGGAGAACGGAATCAGAGGCTGAGATGACTCAGATGACGATGCAAACTCAATTGCAGATCGTCCTTTGTCGAGGGAATAAATTCGAGTCGAAAGAGAAAGCGCGATGAAGAAGACGAATCACGAGTTTCTCAGAGGTCAATGGTTAATCATTCAGGAACTTGAGACACACTTCAAGAATCCAATTTCCTTCAAGAACATGAAACAAAAAAACCGATGGTTAAATTTATGAGATAAATAAAGAGATTGGATTTTATCAAATTTTTATCTCTTTTTTTTAATCTAAAACAACATTTTCAACCGGTTTGTTAACCGATTATAGCATTTTTAAATGATTAAATTTTTCATTAACAAAAATAATGTGTACCGTTGATTAGATCTAATGGCATATATTTCTTACACTATTGATGCTGTAAAAAAAATTACGGTACTATAGAGGGACCCTTATTATATATATCAATTCGTACTCAACTGCTAGAATATCTTTTGCTAGAGTTGGCAGCAATACCCGCGGTGCGGGGCCTCAATTAATTTGGGGCGGCCATGGACCTCAGAAAAATTTGAAAATAAATTCGAGTTTGTTTTGGGTATGGGTTTAAGCTCCAAAAAATTTTCAGGCTTGGATTTGGGAATTTTATCTGGTCCCTTAACCCGACCTAAAAATAAAAACTAAAAAGAAAAAGACTATTACTAATATTTTAAATTTGTAAATTAAAAATTCTAATACCGATTTTTTGGATTGAATTAATCGTTTTTCCTCCAAAAGAAACCTTAACAGCTCGTCAGCCGTCGCCGTCGCTCACAGCTGGTCAACCGTAGCCGTTCGTCGTCACCGAACAACACTCAGCCGAGCTGTCAGTTCTCCTGCTGCAAGGTTTTACCTCTCTCCATTTTTCTTTCTTTATTTATTTATTTCAAATTGCATCTGGTTTCATTGATTTGAGTCAATTTTACATTTTGTGTGTTTTCATTCATCTTCTCCTAAAGCACAGACTGCAGACATGGAGAGCTCACTGAAACAGAGGCTGCAGTCATGATTTGAGTTACCGACAGCCATGCTTTGGGCCTAATAAAGGTGCGATTTCATTCATAAATATCTCATACTTAATTGTTGGCAGCTGATTGTTGTTGCTTCTCTTATTAATTTCATCCATATAGCCATATTGTCAGTAATGGGTCATTGGGTCGCATGGGAGATAAATATATGACGTTTCACTAACCTAATTGACAGAGATTAAGATTGATAATGCAATCTACACCTTCATAAAGAACACAAAACGAAAAAATCGGTTACTTATGTGGCTTACACAAGTTCAATCCTATGTTCGTTTATCAGTAATGAGTCATTAAGTTGCATCTGAATGTCATTTTTAGCACTTTCTTTGGGCACTAGCTTCGATTTATCTAGTGCAAGTAGTCGCACTTACCTTGTTTGCAGTATAAATGTTGCCTTCTATTTTAACTTTTTCTTTGAAGAACACTAAAAGTAACATGGCTGATATTTGGTGCCATTAGATTAAGTTTTATCTTATGTGCCATTAGAATAAGTTTTCTAGGAGGCTGAACCAGTGGCTTCTGCCTTTGAGTTTTATCTTCTTCTCCTGTTGATGAAGCTTCAGCTAATGCGACTGATAACTCCTCTGTTTTTTTAGGCTTCTTCTTACCCATTAATATTATATTAATACACATATGCAGCTAGTTGTCCATATGTTATTCTATTTGTTCTCTATACAGGCAACTCTATATATCTATACATATTATCTATCCTCTACCCCAAATTAAAGCATCATCAAGATCAAACATTTTATGAGCTTTGATGAATCTTTAAATCCATCCTACAAAATCCCAGGTTTCTTTTTTTTTTTTTTTGTCAATTAATTAATTAAATAATACCAAAATTCTCTTTTTTCTCTCTAGTCCCTCAAAGATCCTGAAGCTCTAAAGTAAGCGGGCTAATATCTTTGACCAATATCCTGATTCTGGGAAGCCCATTTATAATCATCTTTCCTTTTCTTTTTATTTTATACATCTACAATTCTACATCTATTCATCTATATCTCTATATCCTATTCTTTT
Source organism: Citrus sinensis (assembly GCF_022201045.2). Taxonomy (NCBI): domain Eukaryota; kingdom Viridiplantae; phylum Streptophyta; class Magnoliopsida; order Sapindales; family Rutaceae; genus Citrus; species Citrus sinensis. Next base: position 32,022,821 of record NC_068558.1, on the reverse strand, counting down.
GCTACAAAAGTAATAGACAAGTTGGACAAAATCATAAGGTTGGAAATTAAGCTAAGCATGGGAAGAAATAACATAGACTACTAAGCAAGGATTGCCATTTTCCAGGTCTAGTCTCTGACCATGGTCAAATTGTTTTGCCAGCTAAGATTCATACTGAAGAGAGTGTACAGTGCACTGGTTCTAAGCTCTGTTTTTTGGCAAATTGAACATGAACATTAGTTTCGTTAGTTGTTGAATTTTTTTTAACATAATTTGACCATTTCGATGATAATTACGCTTGTTTTATGCATATTTATTTTTTTATTATTTGTGACTCTTTGGTTGCTTTGATTAATTTTGTTAACCATTAATTATTATTCACTTAAACATTTAGTCATTTTTCTCTTGCAGTTTTTCAGTTTCTCACTTCAAAATGGTAAATGAAATTACAAATTATGAATGCCTTATATTGATAAGTCTTTAAATATATTTAGATTGAAACTGATGTAGAGGTTGTAGAGGTATATAGTTTTAATTTATATTATTTTGTCAAGTATTTATTACGTTTAATTGTTAAAACATGTTTTTATTTATTTATTTATTTTTTGTTTATTTTGTTATAGGTTTATGAAGAATCTTAGAATGTGCATCAATGGTGATAGCTATGTTGTGCGCGGAATGCGGAATCAAGCGCACCAAAAAATTACTGAAAAATAAAGGACACAAGAATTTACGTGGTTCGGTAATTAAACCTACATCCACGGAGGCAAGAAAGAATAATTGTTTATTTAACAATTAATAGAATACAATATTTGAGTAACGAATCTCACTTCCCAGAAACCTAAATATACCCAGTACTCTCACACTCTGCAGGAAAGATAAATTCCCCAGACACACTTCTCTCACTTCTCTCAAAAGCTTAGAAACTTATAAGCTTAACAATTTTTTGGGATGATTTTGAATGGAAGAAGTGCCATCTATTTATAGGGAAAATAATGGCACTATTGCACCAACCCCTTTACTATTCCACCTAACCTAAGCCAATAGTCAATGGTGTCCATTTGGCAAATTTGACAAATTTGCCAACTTTCCATTTTTTTCTTCAAATGTTTGGTAGCCATTTGAAATTTTGCATTCATAATTGAATTTCAATGTCACGTGCATGACTTTTCAACAATTCTCCACCTCGGCGAAAATTTGTCCAAATCTGAGCCGACTACCAACGAACCCTCATCCCCAAAGTGATCCTTCAATAAGGATCCAGAATGGCTGTGTTGTTTCGACTGCCTACGTACCCAAAATTTGGGATCAAGCCAACCGTAGTTCAAAATTCCCGAAGGACATATCTTTAACACAATCGAAGGATTTGAATTAATTTCAAGCAATGTTGAAACTTAACTCCAGAAACTACCTTCGTCAACATATCTGATGGATTATCTTTAGTATCGATCTTTCTCAACAACACAACACCGCTCTCGATAATCTCCCTCACATAATGATATTTCACATCTATGTGCTTCGTCCGAGCGTGATATGTTTGATTCTTCGCAAGGAATATCGCACTTTGATTATCACAAAAGACTGCAATGTTCTCCTGGATTACTCCCAAATCACCTAACAAGCCTTTCAACCAGATAGCTTCTTTTACAGCTTCAGTTGCTGCCATATACTCTGCTTCCGTAGTGGACAAAGCAATTGTCGATTGTAGAATCGACCTCCAGCTAACCGGACCTCCACCCAATGTGAATACGTAGCCCGTTGTTGATCTTCGCTTGTCAAGGTCTCCAGCGAAATCAGAATCACAATACCCAACACATTGTTGACCACAATCCTTCTTGAACAATAACCCAACATCAACTGTCCCATACAGATATCGGAGAATCCACTTTACCGCAAGCCATTGATTTTTACCCGGATTGTGCATGTATCTACTAACCATGCTCACTGCTTGAGATATATCGGGCCTTGTGCATACCATAGCATACATAAGACTACCCACAGCACTAGCATATGGAACACGAGCCATGTAATCGCGCTCCTCTTGAGATCTAGGACATGAAGAAGAGCTTAATTTGAAATGAGGAGCTAGAGGTGTACTTACCGGTTTTGTTTTGTCATCCATACCGAATCTTTCTAGCACTTTCTTCAAATAAGACTTTTGAGTCAACCATACGCTTCCATTCTTCTTGTCTCTACTAATCTCCATCCCAAGTATTCTCTGTGCATCACCCAAGTCTTTCATCTCGAACTCAGAAGCCAGCTGCTTCTTTAATCTTTCGATCTCATCTCTATTCTTCGAAGCTATAAGCATATCGTCGACATAGAGTAACAAATAGATGAAAGCTCCATCTGATAGTCTTCTAAAGTAAACACAATAATCGTGTTCACTTCTGGTGAATTTCTGCCCTTGTATAAATTGATCAAATCTTTTGTACCACTGCCTTGGCGATTGCTTCAATCCGTACAAAGATTTAATCAACCTACACACATGATTCTCATTTCCAGCAACTTTGAAACCACAAGGCTGAATCATATAGATTTCCTCCTCCAAATCTCCATGTAAGAACGCCGTCTTAACATCCAACTGAGCCAACTCTAACTCATATTCTGCAAATAAAGCAAGTAGGATACAAATGGAAGTATGTTTTACAACTGGAGAGAAAACTTCATTGTAGTCAATACCTTCCTTTTGAGCAAAACCTTTTGCCACGAGCCTTGCCTTGTATCGTTGAGTTGTTTGATTCGAAGATCCTTGCTTTTTGGTGTAGACCCATTTATTGCCAATAGCCCTTTTCCCCTTTGGTAACTTTACAAGTTCCCAAGTCTAGTTTTGATGGAGAGATTTCATCTCTTCCTCCATGGCCTGCTTCCACTGATCACTTTCATTGCTGCGTAATGCTTCACCGAAAGTATTGGGGATGTCATCATCAATAACTGGAAGTGCATAGGCTACCACCATATCTTTAGTAAGCCATCCGGGTTTTTTTATCTCTCTTCTTGGCCTCCTTGTTGCTATAAAATCATCATCATCTACATCATCAATTGTTTCTTCATTTTGTGGGACATCAGAAGAAACAACCTCTTCTTCAACTTTAGGTGTCACCTCCATAGTTGAACCATTCTTTGATGTAGAACTAACTGGTACATATGGAGTTGCATCAAACTCCACCCGCTGCAATACCTCTGTGGTCTTGTTCTCCACCTGCTGAGAACTTGAAGCTTTTATCATTGGAGCTTCATCAAATGTGACATCTCTGCTACACACAAATTTTTTATCTTCGAGATCCCAAAGCTTGAAGCCCTTTACTCCACCTTTGAATCCCACAAAGATAGATTTTCTAGCACGAGGATCCAGTTTACCATCTTTGACATGATAATAAGCTGGACACCCGAATACACGAAGGGAATCATAGTCTTGTGCATGCTTTCCAGACCACATTTCCATAGGAGTTTTACCTCCAATTGCAGCAGAAGGCAACCGATTTACCAAGTGACTTGCGTAGCTCAGAGTTTCAGCCCAAAACTTTTTATCTAAACCAGCATTAGATAACATACATCGTACCTTCTCCAGTAAAGTACGATTCATACGCTCAGCCACACCGTTCTGTTGCGGAGTATGTCTCACCGTGAAATGTCTTTTAATACCCTTGTTCTGGCATACTTGCAAGAATGGATCAGAAGTATATTCACCCCCATTATCAGATCGTAATACATTGATCTTTCTGCCAGTTTGAGTCTCCACTAATTTCTTCCACTTCACGAAAATCTCTAGAACCTCATCCTTTGCTCGCATGGTGTACACCCATACACGTCTAGAGAAATCATCAACAAATATAACAAAATAATGGCTTCCACCAATTGATGCAGTCTTGGTTGGTCCCCATACATCACTATGAACATATTCAAGGATCTCACGAGTATCGTGATTAGCTGTACCAAACTTGACCCTTGTTTTCTTGCCTACTACACAATGCTCACAGAAATTTAATTTACAGGTTTTGGTACCTTTTAAGAGTCCATGCCTCATCAGAGTTTGCAAAGACTTTTCTCCAGCATGTCCTAATCGTACATGCCATAGCTTGGTGGTGTCACTGTGCGCCTCAACAACATTTGCTTCATCAGTTGTACCTCCCTTCAAATAGTACAGATTGTGACGCCGAACCCCTTGCAGAATCACCATAGCCCCATGTGTAAACTTCATTATACCATCTTCAATGGTAACCTTGTAACCTTTAGCTTCCAAAGCACCCACAGAAATTAGATTTTTCTTTAAAGTTGGAACAAATCTAACCTCTTTGAGTTCTCTGACCATTCCATCAAACATTTTGAGCCGAATTGTTCCTATCCCCATTGTGCGACAAGGTTGATTATTCCCCATCACAACTGCACCGAATTCCAGATTACGAAAATCCGTAAACCATTCCTTAATAGGACACAAATGATAGGTTGCTCCAGTATCAAGTATCCACTCGCTCGAACTAGCCACGTATGCTGCAGGAGTAATACTTAGTGAATAATCAGAGCCCTCATCTTTCCGTGCCATGTTTGCTGATGCTGGTTTCTTCCCATCTCTCTTTTGAGCCTTTGGACAATCTTTCCTCCAATGACCCTTTTCATGACAAAAGGCACACTCGTCTCGAGCTATATTTCTGCTTCTCGATTTGGATCGAGAATTCTTTCCACCACGCTTCTTCTGTTTCTCCATCGCCCAATCTCTGCTCACCAAAGCTTCAGACGATGCTCGTTCAGAATTTTTATCATTATTCCGAATCTCCAAACTAGTCAATGCTGTGCAAACATCTTTAAAGATGATCACACTCTTCCCATATATCAAAGTAGTCACAAAATGGCTATATTCCTCTGGTAGTGAGTGTAACAGAATCATAGCCTTGACTTCATCTTTAATATCTTCATCAAGATTCTTCAAATCAGCAAGTAACTTTTCAAATCTTGAAACATGATCGTGCATTGACACCCCAGACTTCATTCGAAAGCCATATACTTGGCTCATTGCATGAAGACGATTTTCAGGACTTTTCACCAGGTACTTCTCTTCCAATGTACGCCACAAAGTCACTGCACACTCCTCATCTTTCACCAAGTATTTCACCTCCTTGGTCAAACAAGATCTGATCTGACCACAGGCTTTCTCGTTCATACGATCCCAAATTTCTTCATCATACAAGTGTTTTTTATTTTTCAGGACAACATCGAGATCGATTTGAATAAGGGCATCCATAACTTCGCGCCTCCACATGCCGAAGTTGATTTTCCCATCAAACTTTTCAACATCGATCTTCTAGCCTCCTATAACAGGTGCTGAATAGCGATTTGACAAATCTCGCCTCCCACCTGAAGTGTCTCCTGAAATAGTCTCGGTAGATCTCTCCCCAATTCTGGAAGTTTCACCTTCTACCATTTTTTTAACGAACTATTTCCACTTGAAAAACAGCCTCTATGATGTTAATTTCGCGTGAATAAATGCACCAGGAAAGTTCCCAGGAAACTGGATGGGAACTCGGTCCCAATTAAAAACCAGAATCCTTAGACTCTTATCGCCTTTGTTGACAGAACTTTCCTAGACATGCAAAAATACACACTACTTACAATAGACTGTCTCCCAAGTACAAATGGCCGTCTCCACCGTATTCGTGAACAGTACCGTATACGGGAATAGTACCGTATACGTGAACAGTACCGTATCCCCCCAAGTACGAACCGTCGGCTCTGATACCACTTGTTGTGCGCGGAATGCGGAATCAAGCGCACCAAAAAATTACTGAAAAATAAAGGACACAAGAATTTACGTGGTTCGGTAATTAAACCTACATCCACGGAGGCAAGAAAGAATAATTGTTTATTTAACAATTAATAGAATACAATATTTGAGTAACGAATCTCACTTCCCAGAAACCTAAATATACCCAGTACTCTCACACTCTGCAGGAAAGATAAATTCCCCAGACACACTTCTCTCACTTCTCTCAAAAGCTTAGAAACTTATAAGCTTAACAATTTTTTGGGATGATTTTGAATGGAAGAAGTGCCATCTATTTATAGGGAAAATAATGGCACTATTGCACCAACCCCTTTACTATTCCACCTAACCTAAGCCAATAGTCAATGGTGTCCATTTGGCAAATTTGACAAATTTGCCAACTTTCCATTTTTTTCTTCAAATGTTTGGTAGCCATTTGAAATTTTGCATTCATAATTGAATTTCAATGTCACGTGCATGACTTTTCAACAAGCTACGGAGAAGCTATTGCAAGCTTATGTTAAAGGCTTAAAATTATTTTGATTTGTCATATAAAATTTGGTCATTTGTAATTTGATCATTTGTAATTATGTGGAGATTGTTAAAATTTGATCATTTGTAATTTTATTTCGAAATCGGTAGGTTGTTAGAATTTTTTTTTTAAAAGGTTCAAATATTCATAAATTATTATTTTAAAAGAAATGGGTATCGGGTCCCTATTTTAATCCGTGCTTAATTTGGGGATTTTAGGAGAAATACCCGAACTGTCCCCAATTACAATTTTTTCGGGTATGGGGTGGCTTTGTGGGATAGCTTCCAAATCGGGTTTGGGTCCAAGAATCATGATCCCCACCCCGAACCCGCGCCATTGACATCACTATCTTTGGGCGCCAAATGGAATGTAGGAGAAACTGATCCCTGGCACATTGTAGAAGCTCCAAATTGATTCAAGAAATGTGTCAAATTATTCAATAAAAATCAAATTCAGCACGATAATAAAGAACAGTGATTTAGTAATCTATATTACTCATGTTAATGACATGAAAGAGGTAAAATAATCTAAAGAGAAATATAAGTTCACAGGCATCTTTAATCCTTTCCTCACAAGCTGGTTTTTTAGAGGTAAATTCTAGCCATAGACGATACCACATCAACTATGGAATCAAATGCACCATTCTGAATATGGAATTGGTGTAGATACTTGAAAAAGCGCATACATGTTTAAGCAAATGGATTCAGAACACAAATGAGTTGAGTGAAAATGGCATTTATTCTGTTCTTTTTTCAATCACTATACACATATATTTTTTAAAATATATAAGATTTGATGGTGTCTTTACCATTGCTTCATTATAGCTTTTGCTTCCACATGATGAAACTTTCCCATATAAAACAATTCAGATTGAAGAAAGTAGAAAATTTTCATGTGATTGCATTATATACATGAGAGTTGATTTAGTGTGCAACAGGATGAGTGGCATGTTTTCATTGGTAGGGATGTAGGCCTACAACATAAGTTCGCCGATAAGAACTTGCTGCCCGTCCTTTAACATCCCACGTCGCTAGCAAGTGAGTTTTTTCACTGGTTTATAACTCACATGCTCTTTTAACTAAGTAGATGTGTTTTGGGTTGCAAAACTCAGTAACAAAATCATGATGGGATGTGCGTAATAGACTCTTCATCTATTAAGGTATTTTGGCATTTTGTCCTATTGGAAAACAATTAAAATATATTCATGAAAATCTCAGTCTTCTTCACTACAGAAATAAATGGATCCCACATTTTTTCACCCCGCAGCATTCACACTCCAAAGGTGGAAAAACATTAAAGTGGACTACCTCAGGAAAGCAATTGCATTTCCAAAAACCATTAAAATCCTCTTCATAGAACAAATAGTACCCCAAATGTAAGTGATCTGATTCTAAATAATTAACCCTGCTCTGAATTAACCATCTGTCATGCGGATCACAATCTTTGGTGGTTTTCACTTTTAGCTCACAAGAAAATGAAAACCATCTGCCACAATCTACATGACGGTCTGAAAATGCTAAGATAGCACTACATGCAAAGCCCAGTGCTCTGTTGTTATTGAAAAAATCTGGGGGCATATCCAAGGTTATAAAAGATCCCACACTTCGAAAATTAAACCACCTTGGAATTTCATTCCCAGGTAGTACAATGTGACCTTTATCCAGGAGAAAATCTCTCTGTACAAAAAAATCATAATTATAAACCCAAAAAAAAAACTGTATAAATTGTAAGGAGAAAGAGTTAAGACACACCTTATCCCGTGCCCGTGCTTCTTTCCAACAGGCAGCTACCGCATGGCCCATATGCTGAATTCTCACGGCATCTTCAACAGTTTCTGCAGTAGAATTACCTTCCAATTTAAAATTATTACTCTAGTAAAAGAACACTACCTATAAGATTCAGAACTTAGCGAATAAACCTGTTAAGGGTTGCAATGCTGGGGAATGATCGACATCTAACCATCGTCCAAGGAATGGAATCTTTCGTAAGGATTGACCCCCCTCACAATAAATTAAGAGGAGGTATCGCAACATAAAAAGTTGAATGATGCTTTCTGGTATTCTCTCAATATTGGTTTTTGTTAGATTCAATATTATTGGCGACGATAACTGGCCATGACATTCGGGCAATCTCTGAAGACTTGAGCAACCACTGAGATTCAAAGCTCCAAGAGATTTCAACTTATATAGGCTGCTTGGGAGACTCTTAAGCCTTTTACATTCTGAAAGGTCCAAGTACACCAGCCTAAGTAGAAGCTCAAATGATGAGGGCAATTCCTCAATTTCTGTTCCACTTAAAAATAGCCAGCTTATGTTACCAGATGAGATCTCTGGAAGCCTCTTCATTTTTTTGCAGCCCGAAAGATCAAGCTCGGTAAGAAATTCCAAATTAAATATTCCAGCTGGAAGACTTTTCAGGCTTTTGCTACCATTTAGATTCAAGATAACTAGCTTGTTCAGATGTTGCATCAACGTAGGGTTTGGAGTTTTAGCAATTAGCTTCTTGCAGGCAGCATGGATTATCTGGTTTAACTTATCACGATGCTGCTTGGTCAAAAAAGAGGCCAAGACGAATCATTACCATGTATGACAATTAAATCTTATTGTGAAAAGACTGCACACATAATGTATTAAGTTATACATACCTTCACACCATCCCAAAGTTGTTCAATGCTACTATTAGGCATTTCAAGAGACACAAGCTTCTCTGCGCTAATGCTTGAAGGCAATAACTTCAATGGATATCCATGCCAGTGGAGATACTTCACTTCAGCAAATCTAAGGTCTTGCAAATAAGACACCTTACATTTGTTCTCTCCATTGAATGATGAGCTATAGAATTTTAAAAATCTCAATTTCCGCATCTTTGTGAATGTATCGGAATTTAAACGGATCTCTTTTACTTTGGACATATTCAAACAGATACCCTCAACTTTTTCTGTCCCCTATTAATCAATAAAAAATCAATAAAGTTAAAATCAAATGAAAAATGATATTTATATCCCATCAATGAATTGCACCTCAACCCAACCGAGACAAATTTTTGGGGCATGTTTGCCATTAATTCACAATTAGGGGTAGGGGTGGGCATAAACCCACAACCCATGGGTTTATCCAAATTCAAACCAAATTAAATGGTTTGGGTTGGGTAAATCATTAAAATGGGTTAGATGTGGGTTTTATGTAGAAAACCATTTCATTATGGTTTGGGTATGGTTTACCCATGGGTTATGGACAAAACCCCAACACTCAAATTTTCAAATGAAATAAATGAAAACAAAATAAATGAACACAAATAAGTGAAAGACCACCATTAAATTTTTTACAGCGTGATCAATTGTCAACAGTTAGAAAATGAAAATAACAGTAAAAATAAATTTAAATTAAATAAATATTGTTGTAAATAACATAAATTTTTTTTCTTATTTACAAAAATAATTCCTCCCATATGGAAGGATCATCATAGAAAGAGCAGGAGACTCTACTAATGATCAATAATAACTCGGCTTGGACTGGGTCCGATATGCTAGATGGCGGCTAATTTTTTGTCAATAATTGAATGTAATGCCCATATTAAGTATTAAAACAAGAAATATATGTTTTGATATGAGCAGAAAAATTAATAATAAAATTTTTTCTTGTAATTATTTATTTTGTGAACATTTTCTTATAATAAATATTTTTTAATATTTTAAAATTAAATGTAAAAAGTATAGGTAAAATATTTTATTATTTATCTTATAATAAATTTTTATTTGTCAATCAAGTTTTCTTATAATAATTTTTTTATCATTTGACTAATAATTTTCTTATATATTTATTATAAGAAAATTTTCACAAAATAAATAAGTATAAAAAAATTTTATTATTAATTTTTTCGTTCATATCAAAACATATATTTCTTATTTTTAATGTTTTATTTTTTATTTAGTTTCTATTCATGTGATTTATTTAATTTAGAATAAATATAAATAAAAGAGTAGTTGAAAATAAGGGTAATATTGTAAACGTATACTATTAGAGGAGTTTTTGGCCATTATAAAAGCAGAAGGGGGAAAAATAATATATGTTGATTATTGTAGGGGGGAAACTGACAATCTCCCTAAAATTAAACATATAAGTAGACAATATAACGCAAAACTACCAAAACGATAAATAAAAACAAATATTGCATAATTAAATAAATAACAAGTGGCAAAATTTATTATTAAATTGTTAATGTCATGTTTGTGAAAGTTTATTATTAAAGTGTACTTTCTTATTTATTGAGAAATAATAATTTTTGTGATTAAACTTTATTTTGATTTTCTAGTATTCTTTAATTTAAGGATTAAGTTATTGTAAAATTTATAATTTTTATCCACTATATTTTTTTATATTTTAATATTAATTTAATAATTAATAACAATTAATAATTATTATAATTTTGATATAATTAAATTTTATTAAAATAAAAACTATTTTGATAATAAAATTCAAACCAAACCAAAATGGTTTGGTTTGGTTTGGGTTAAAAATATTTGAGTTGGTTTGGGTTGGATCCCAATTTTTATGGTTTGGTTTGGGTTGACTTAAAATCCAACCCAAACCAACCCATGCCCATCCCTAATTAAGGGTAACTTAGTTATTAATTCACCGTTTTTTACTCTTGTGTGGAATTGAGGTGGGATTGGAGTGGAGTCCATTATCATTGCTCGAATCAAATTTCAGTAACTCATGTTTATAGTTATTGCTAGGCAATTAAAATCTTAATTGCAAAAGCACAAAGAAACATAATAATACATATAATACTAGGCATAGATCTCACGTACGTATACGAGACAAATTCACAAATAAACTATGCTTACCAAGGGTTGTACAAGTTGTCACGGCATATATAACCACTATTTTTTTTTTCTAATCATTGTCACTCTTCTATTAATTCTAGATTCATCAATTCGAGAGTATATAAATATATCCATATCAAGTTTGTAAATGCTAGAATATTCCAAAGTAATAATCCACAGCAAATTGCTTACCGTATTATATGTAAGAACTTCGTAGATATCCTCGTGATGCCACAACCGACTGCGGTTTCCAGGATCATTTGATTCTTGACTAACAATATCCCTACCCAATTCTTGTAGCAAATCATGCATAGTTATCTTGTTGTTATTTGATATGACAATAAGAGACTTATCAACGAGAACACTTATTCCTATTTCTGGGTAGAAGCCGCTTGCATTAAGGAATTTCATTACTAGATTTACATCCTCACCTTGAAAGAAACAAGCAACATCAAGGAAAATATTTTTCTCTTTATTGTCCAAACCATCATAACTTATTTTTAATACCTCTAGAATACTTGGATGGAGGATTCTTTGCAATTTATTTATTGCACTTTCCCAGATTTCTTTTTCCCTTTCATATAGAAAACAACCCAAAACTTTAAGAGCTAAAGGAAAACCTTGAGCATATTTCATTGCCTTACTTGACAGTTCCTCATAACCAAAATCGGGATAGTTTTGTTTGAAGGCATGTCGACTAAAAAGCTCAAGAGCGTGATGATATTCTAATGCCTCCATCTCATATATTTTCCTCACCCCCCAATTTCTAAGCACTTGTTTATTTCTGGTGGTTATTATGATTCGACTCACAGGCATCAACCAATCACGACTTCCAATTATAGATTCTAATTGGCTGAAGCATGTCACATCATCAAAAACAATCAGAACCTTCATGTGGCTGAGCCTTCTAAAATTGATGTCAATACCAGGAATCGCATTTTCATCCTTCAATAAATTTGAAAGAAGTTTTTGTGGCAAGCAAGCTAATCCTCCCGGTCTTTGTGACTCTCCTCCAACATTTTCAAGGAAGCAAGAACCATCAAAATATCTAGAGATTTTGTCGAAAGTAGCTCTAGCGATTGTTGTTTTGCCTATACCACCAATGCCCCAAATCCCTAAAGCGTAAACATCTTTCGACTCAACACCTAATAGAGATTCAATTTCCTCAACTTTTGATTCCACCCCAACCAGCTGGTTTTTGTTATCACGAGGACGAAACACTTCATCCAATCTCTTCAAAATATTATTAACAACTTCATTTATAAGTTCCGACTCACGCCTAGCAAATACATAAAATTAGCCGCGGTAACTTCAAATTAATTAATAGGAGGAATTTGCATTAAATATGAAATAAGGTAGATTGTCAATTTTCCTATTGAAATTAATATATACCACTATAAGTCTACAATCTCACAATAAATTGATAACTTTTAAGTTACAGGAATATGCGTGAGGTTTTTTTTTTTTTTTTAATGGTGGTATTGAGTGAGAGGTTGAAATTGCTTAAAAAACTACAGAGCACCACTAATTTTGCTATATATATATTGTAAAATTCTCGCGCTTTTATTATTAATTCTGTCAAAATTATTTTATATGAGCACAAAAGTGGGGAAGTCAGGAAGTCCAGAATTTGATGCTTAAAAATTTTTAATATTGTAGTTTAGCATCCGGAAATTTAACTAAGAGTGCTGCGTGAATTTTATTTATTGTTAAATATTAGTATGAGAAATTAAAGGCAACTTTTCACCTCATGTTAAGAGAATGAAAGCCAGACAAACTGGCTGCTTCCTTCAAAACAGTCCTCCAATTCCGCAGCTTCTCAGTATTCTCCTTTGATCTTTCTTCGAGCTTCGAAAATGAATCCCCAAAACTCCCAGTTTGGTTTCTCACGTCTGATGGATCAACCCGATAGAAAACCGGAATCACAATTTGTGCATAATATTTCTTGCACTCGAGGATCTTTACAAGTTCATCGAGACACCATCTGGAAGATGCATACCCTTCTGAGAAGACGATAACTGAAATGGCTGATGCTTCAATTGCATTCACAAGTGACTCCGAAATTTCATCGCCTCTGTTAAGTTGGTCATCAATGAAAGTTTGGATATTTTGTCGACACAGAGCAGAATAGAGATGGCTAGTAAAGTTGTCCCGGGTGTCCTCTCCTCTGAAACTAACAAAAACATCATACTTCTTGTTGTTTCGATAAGAAGAAGCCATAATAAACAGAAACAATTGAATTGATTAGAGAGAGATTTTGATTCGGATGAAAACAATTATTGAACCAAATGTGCGTGACTCTGTACAATAAATCGATGATAATTTTTCAATTTCATCTCATTGTCCAACCACCGTGCACTCCACGATGATTGATTAATTCCACTGCTTTGTAGACTTCTAGCTGAAAATTCCGCACGAACTCCATACTTATCAAGACACGGCTTCTGTGCTTTAATGCTCATAACTGCCAGCAATAAGTAGGGCTGATATTTTAGTTTTTCTCTCTCAATTTATCTTATCGGTCCTCATCTCTCAATTAATTGTATTTAGTTTCAAAATTAGTCTTTTTTTTTGGGTTTTAATAGCTCTTTTTCATGTTCCTTAGCGTTGATTGTTAAACATACGAAATCTAACTTTTTTTTAAAAAAAAATTATTTTAAAATTGAGAATTCCGCACGAACACCATACTTATCAAGACCCGGCTTCTATTCTTTAATACTCATAACTGCCAGCAATAAGTAGGGTTGATATTTTAATTTTTATCTATGAATTTATCTTATCGATCCTCATCTCTCAATTAATTGTATTTAGTTTCAAAATTATTCTTTTTTTTTAATAGCTCTTATTCATGTTCTTTAGCGTTTATTTTAAACATGTGAAGTTTAACTTTTTTTAAAAAAAATAGTTATTTTATTTTTTTGTAACATATGTTTGATTTTTAGATATTTACATTTGAATTAAAAAAGTAAATTTTTGTGACCTTTGCCGAAATGAAAAAATGTTTGAATGGAAAATAAATATTATATCCTAAAAATATTTCAATTCAATATGGTTATTTCATAAACTACGAAACCTAATCCCTTTTATTTGTTTTGACTTATAGGGACATAAATGTTAAATAACTACATTTAATGTGTTTTCTTATTATAAAAACAAACAAGATGCCACTTAATTTTTAGATATTAAAAAAATAAACATGTTATTGAAACATTTATATTCAAAGCCATTCAGATTTTAATCAAATTTTGACCTATTCAGATTTTAAATAAAAAATAAACGCTACCTTAATGTCCTTTCAAGTCTCTTGCGTAGTGGTGAAAATTAATTTTATTTAATCTTTCTATGTTGGATTAGGCTTCAATTGTATACCATTGTATCTTATGTTTGAAAATCTTTTAAAGTATTTTAAAATTGAGAGAAAAGGAAAATTGAGATTAAAAAATAATTTAATTTCAACTAGTTATTGTTTGACCGTAAACTGTATTATATGTCAAAGAACATGTTTAGTTGGATAAAATTGTCAGCTCCGTCCTTCATTAAAAGAAATGATATAATATATTACAAATAATACAATCAATTAATGCATGTATTGTGACGCACATGCAAGGCAAAAGGGAGCACATGTAGCTAATTAGCAAGCTGTCAGCTTAAAGCAAAGCACATGCATGCTTTACCTATGTGCTTGTCATGCATGATTGGAGGCAATGGATATATATAAAGTGAAGAATTGAAGCAGCTGTCACCATTTTCATGAATCAAACTAAAACAAAGCAATTCAAAGAGAAAAGAAAAAGAAAGGAAAAGGTGAGAAGGGAAGAAAACAAAAGGAAAAGAGAAGATGAAAAGAACAAAAGAACAAAAGATAAAGAAAGAAGAGGAAAAGAACTGAAGAAGAAAAGATGAAGAAGAAAAAATAAAGAAAAGAAAAACCGAGAGTGAAAAATAATTTTGAAAAGAGGAATTGAGAGGAAATATTATAGGAAAGAGAATTGGATAGTTATATCTATATCCAGTAAGTCAGTAGGTAACGTATTTAAGAAATTTGAACAATTATGATTTAGTTTATGTCATATGTATAAGTTTTTATATCAGTTCTAACAATTAATTTTTGAACCCTATATTTTAGGAGAAATTCAAGAATTAAGGAATTTATAGGAGCTCCAACGAACCCCGAAGTGAAACATGTTTTGTGAGTGGATTACTATTATTACTTATATGTATTCTACAAAGTATTTATGTTTGATAGTACGATTTAGTATCATGTGAAATACTAACTAGGAAACCAAAGAGGGGGGTGAATTAGGATTTTAAAATTTAAGCTAAACAAACCACACAACAATTTAATCTATTGCCTTAATCAAATTGAAAACAATAAATTCAATCATGCACAATATTAAAAGAGTAAGGGAAGAGAAAACAAACACAAGGATTTTTACGTGGTTCGGCAATCCCCGCCTACGTTCACGCCTCCAAGCTCACCCGCTTGAGGATTTCACTATCCAGGCCTCCCAATGTAATACCTAATTCTCTTAAATATAGTAGAATTTATTTTTAAGCTAACAAGCCCCTTGAATTTATAATATTTAATTTAAGGAATGATGACATAAGCAATGACATAAGGAATGATGACGTAAGCATTGACATAAGTGATGATGTAAGAAGAAGTGTAGAGAAAGTTTAGGAATTCTAGAAGTTAGCAAGACATTTAAGAAGGATAATCTCATCTTTACTTAGATATTTAATTCTAAGTAAAGACGACATAATCAATGACATAGGTGATGATGCAAGAGAAGTTGTAGAGATAGATAAGAGTTCTAGAAACTAGTAAGATATTTATGAAGGATAACTTCAACCATTGATCAAGAGTTATGGAGGCAAAATCCTAGCCATCCATTAGCCTTAAGAAATCCTATAAATACCCCCACTACCTTTCATTTTGAATGCAACTTAGAAATTTCATTCTCTTCCATTCTAAGTCATAATAACAAGAGTAGAGAAATCCTTGATTTAGAAAGGTTTAGAGAAATCAAGATCAAGAGGTCGATAATATCGATGTGCATTTGTTACTCGAGAATACTCGGAGGTAAGTAAACTAGATTTCCAAACGAATCACAATAAACAATATATATGTTTGACTTGTGTGAAAACCTATTTTGATATGTACGAATATGGATTTCTATGTCTCTGCCCATGTGTTTATGTGATGTGTTGTTATGTATTGAGTGTGATTATGTACATAGGCATATGTATGTGTGATGGTTCATTGTCATGAGCACGAAAATGCATTGAGTTTTCTATGAATGAGAAAGTGGATTTTAGCAAATGAGATTTCTATTTTATGAGATTTTGCATTGGGGGCCACCTTTTGAGACTATGCGGGGGCCACCTCTTGAGGGCTAGAGCGCTGCAAAGTGCTACACATGGTGCAAAATGCCACGCACAGCACAAAGTGCCACATTGCAAGATACGTATTTTATTGAAAGGAAATATGAAAGTTTGAAAGCGACAGAAAGAGATTTTGATGAATTTGTTTTATAGTATTTCCAAAGATCATGTCATATCATCCATTGCATTATGTATAAGTATGTATGTATTTCCGTATAAGAAAAACTAGTTTGCTTACTGGGTTTTGTACACATTATAGTTTATTGTGATTCAGTTTCCATTTGCTTAGTCATTGCTTATGTCATCATTCAGTTTTCACACAATAAACTATAATGAAACTTAGTTTCTATAATAAGCAACTTAGAAATCTCATTTGCTAAAATCCACTTTCTAATTCATAGAAAACTCAATGCATTTTCGTGCTCATGACAATGAACTATCACACATACATATGCCTATGTACATAATCACGCCCAACACATAACAACACATCCCATAAACACATGGGCAGAGACATAGAAATCCATATTCGTACATATCAAAATAGGCTTTTCACACAAGTCAAACATATATATTGTTTATTGTGATTCGTTTGAAAATCTAGTTTACTTACCTCTGAGTATCCTCGAGTAACAAATGCACATCGATATCACCGGCCTCTTGATCTTGATTTCTCTAAACATTTCTAAATCAAGGATTTCTCTACTCTTGTTATTATGACTTAGAATGGAAGAGAATGAAATTTCTAAGTTGCATTCAAAATGAAAGGTGGTGGGGGTATTTATAGGATTTCTTAAGGCTAATGGATGGCTAGGATTTTGCCTCCATAACTCTTGATCAATGGTTGAAGTTATCCTTCATAAATACCTTACTAGTTTCTAGAACTCTTATCTATCTCTACAACTTCTCTTGCATCATCACCTATGTCATTGATTATGTCATCTTTACTTAGAATTAAATATCTAAGTAAAGATGAGATTATCCTTCATAAATGTCTTGCTAACTTCTAGAATTCCTTAACTTGCTCTACACTTCTTCTTACATCATCGCTTATGTCAATGCTTACGTCATCATTCCTTATGCCTATGTCATCATTCCTTAAATTAAATATTATAAACTCAAGGGCTTGTTAGCTTAAAAATAAATTCTACTATATTTAAGAGAATTAGGGTATTACATGTATTCTTCTCCCCCTTCATCATCAAAAAGAAAACTTAAAGGAAAAGAATAAGAGTAGCAAATTTGTTACCCATGTTGTCCGAGTAGAAATTTTGATAGAATTTCCCCCTAACAACAAGCATCACCTCAAATACAAGTTTAGTAATATTACTCCAAAATTATTATAAATCATGATACAAGCCAACTCCATACACAAATCATCACACAAAAATATCATGAACCATTATTCCATCAATTACCAAGTCAACAACTCAAACATAAATTTATCATATAAAACACCTATGTAATCAAATCATCATCATATCTCAAAATCATCAAGTCCTCACCATAATCACATATCAATTATCAAAACAATTACTCAAAATGCATATTATTCTCCTCCTTTTGACAACATCGAAATGATATATTACTTTGTCTCTCCCTTTGGACAACAAAAAAATTCAAAATGCATATTATCCAAAATCATATTATATGCTCCCCCTAAATATGTGGCCAATTAAAAATTTTAACCAAAATGATTTTATCCAAAAACATATCATATTTATCTCCCCCTTCATCGTAAAAAAGAAAAGATAGATATATGCAATCGAAACAAGATCATCAAAAATAATTCGATGAAGATATTACCCATTTTGTGCGAGCAAAAATTTCGGCAAAGTCTCCCCTTAAAAATGAACAAATTCTCAAATACACAACATGGTTAAAAAGATATAAGCTTCAACAGAGATATTAATAAATTTTATCATTCCAAGTTCATGCCTAATTTTTTAAAATTATTCTTCGCAAAGAGGTTTTGATTTGTTTACCAAATTGCCATGCAAAAGTTATAAGAACATATTATCAACTATCCAAACTCCATAATTATTAATCATATTTTAGAAATCAAGACAACTAAACTTATCAAAGATCTAATGTGACATTTCAATATAACTTAAAAAATCTCATATGCTTAAGAATCTCAAAGTAGATGTATTTCTCCCTTGCATCTCATATCTCCTTCTTGATCATCAAAAAGTCAAGATAAGTACATTAGTTCCACATTATCCAAATATAAAACATCCAAATATCAAACAATAATCATCATCAATACACAATGAAAGCAACAATGCATATGAAAATGTAAGTGCATAATATTATAGAAAACTATGATAAAATCCATAAGAAGAGTACACTATGGAAGTGGTAATTTGAAATAGTCAAAATGCACAAATTCGGATTTTCAAGATATTGAGTAAAATGGGTAATTTTAAATCAATTAAAATGATTGTAGAGATGATTTAAGGTGATGTATGGTGTTGATTAGATAAAAAATGGTGGATTTTAGAGAGAGAGAGAATCGGACTGCCGAATGAAGAAAAAAAGATGAATAGTCCTTAAAAAGCTCGAATCCAGCTATCCGGATGTGCCTAACCGGTTATCTGGTTGTGTACCAGTGAGTGTATAGCACAAATCCGGTTTTTAGAATTTTATAACCGGCTATCCGGTTGAATCCAGCAAAAAGCAAATCAAATCCGGCTTTTCCAGATTTTATAACCGGTTGACCGATTGTTTCCAGCAAGTGAGATATTAAAAGCAGCTTACCGATTTTTCATTTTCCGGTTATCCGGTTTGAGTTCAGTGAGCAACAATAAGAGAAACGGCTTGCCAGTTTGCTAAATCCAGTTATCCAAATTTAATCCAGAGAATAATCAATAAGAGAAACAGTTTTCTGGTTGATAGGAAGCGGTATACGGGTTAATACTTAGAAATCATTTTAACTCTTATTGAATTTTGATAAGCTCTTAAACTTGTATTATACACACCATTTTATTTTTGGCTTAAAAATTGATCAATTTTAAAAATCATTTAACTTTTCAATAAGCCAATTAGTGCATGAAACATATATGCATACAAGACCAAACATATGAAATCATATCAAACAATGATGTCAATTTTATAAATGAATGATGATATAACACAATTAACGGCACAAGAATTCACCATATAATTCATTCATCATGTATATATTTTACACAATCATGAAACATATAAGCATTCAAAGATTAATAATTCAAGCATATCACTCATTTATCAAGCTTAGGCATTACATAATCATCAAAATCAAACAAATCTATCATGATGAGTTGACAAGCTATCATCATAAATATATAACCATGCATCATGATAAAGCACTCAATGTTAAACACAATGATAATTCAATCATGTAAACGTACAAATATACTTTCACAAATTCAAGCTATTATCCATTTATCATGATCCACTCAACATAATAAATAGGCAAGATAGACTTATCCACTTCATGTTAATGCACTTAATGTTATGATACCAAATGAAATGTTAAATATTTACTAAGATTAAAAGACCATCACTTATAATTAATAAGGCAATAATAGTTACCAAAACAATTAAATCATCTTGCCTCATTATTTTTGCTTAGACCATGATTAAGTGATTATCCTCATAAGCTTCATCAAGGAACTCTCCACCATTCCTTGTTTGTGGTACCTATAAAAAAATATTCAAGTTGTGTGCTCTGGTACCTAAATACTCTTGGGTCCTTGAACGTTAGATTTAGTTCCTTTTGAAACCCAAATACATTTGACTCCATAATATACATTTCTCTTAACTGGACATCTAAAACTCATATGACCATTTCCATTATAATAATGACAAACAATCTTATGATCACTTGTGGAGGTAGCCTTAACAAAATAATTCTTATAATATTTTTGTTTTAAGTAAGGCTTATACCCAAGTCCTCCTTTATCAAATACACATTTTTGAGTGCTTAGTAAGTTTTCTAAGTTCTTTTGACCATTTGTGAGTTTTAACACAATTTCATTGAGCTCATTACTATTTTTCTTAAGCACATCATTTTCTTTCATCAATTTATCAACATGTGATTTTTCATGCTCATACGAAATATTTTGTTTAACTTTAAATGATGCAATTCTATCATGCAACATTTTATTATCTACCTCTAGTCCTTTAATCTTTTCATTTAATGAATCATTACATTTTTGTAAAGTATCCTTTTTCATTTTTCAAGTTATCTACATGTGATTCTAGATGCTTGTGTGAAGTGCTAAATTTCTCATTTGATAATGCAACTTCATCATGCAATATTTTATTCTCTAATTCTAATTCCTTTTATCTTCTCATTCAATGAATCAATGCATTTTTGCATGGTATCCTTGTTATTTGTAAGTTTTAGCATTTTCTTCTTAAGGCATGCATTCTTTTTACCAAGTTTCATCCACTCATCATGCAATTCTTTAAAAGTATCATATAATTCATCATAAGTAGGAAGATAATTTACCTCATCAAGTTCATCATCCGATTCATCTCCAATTGCCATAAGTGTCAAATTCGACACTTCATGAAATTCCTCCTCGTTTGTAGTCTCCTCATACACAATTTCAAGTTTTCTCCAAATTTCATAAGCATTAGAACAATTTGAAACTCTATAAAATTTATTTTTATCTAAGGTACAAAATAAAACATTCATAGCCTTGGAATTTAACGATATATTTTTCTTATCCAACTCACTTAAAACATTCTTCCTAGGAATGAATGAACCATCACAAACTATTTCCCATATTTCATAATCTAAGACTTGTAAAAACACTCTCATCCTAGTTTTCCAACAAGGATAGCCATTACCATCAAAGAATGGAGGTCTAGTGGTGGATTGGCCTTTCATGAAAGTTGAACTAATTTGGGTTGCTATTAATCTTTAACTCTAGATGGTTAAGTCTACACAAGAGTACCTCGCTCTGATACCAAATGAAATACTAACTAGGCAACCCAAGAGGGGGGTAAATTGGGATTTTAAAATTTAAGCTAAGCAAACCACACAAAAATTTAATCTATTGCCTTAATCAAATTAAAAATAATAAATTCAATCATGCACAATATTAAAAGAGTAAGGGAAGAGAAAACAAATATAAGGATTTTTACGTGGTTCGGCAATCTCCGTCTACGTCCACGCCTCCAAGCTCACCTGCTTGAGGATTTCACTATCCAAGCCTCCCAAGACTTCAAGTTTTTACAATTGACTTCCAAGGTGTCAATGAACCTTTACAATCAAGATATTATCTCCCCAATTGCTTCACCCCAAGTGTTTCTCACACTTGTACACTCACAAATTGATGAGAATGAAAATTACAACAATAAAACTCTCTTTAAGAGTGGCTATATAAATGATAGCTCAATGAAGATTTAATCTATGATGATTTTCGAATTTGAAGCTCAATATAAGTTGTGTGCACTTGTTTATGCTTGCTTAGGTTACCAAAAATGAATTGGATTTGAGTTTATATAGTTTGAGCTAAAAAACTAGCCGTTATTCACTTTTTGTTCATAACCGGCTTACCATTTATAGAATCCGGTTAGCCGCTTGTATGTTATCGTTACAACCAAAATTTGAATTTCTGAACATCCGGTATGCCGCTTATGAAATCCGGATAGCCGTTTATGCTCCAGAAGCTTACTGCTCAGCAACCGGATTACCGTTTGTCAGGATCCGATTAGCCACTTTCAATTCGAATAGATTTTGCCCAACATCCGACTTATCAGTTTTTCACATCCGGTTAGCAGCTTGCTACAGTGACTGCTACAGTGAACTATTTTTTAAAATTATAGTTTAGCCTCAAAACTTTTCATAACTATACTAGGACCCAAAACATTATAAATTTTGCAAATAGGTCCAATTTCAGAATCGCTAAATAATAATTGCTATTCCTAAAACTTTCTAAAATTATGATATGGCCCAAAATGATATGAAACTTTTCAAATAAGTCCTTTTCCAAAATTTCAAGCAATACTTGTTGATTTCAAAGTTTTCAAAATTCTTTCAATTAAACCATAAACTTGAAAAGCAACCAATTTCCTAAAATCATTTTTCAATATGAAACCTTTATATTGAGAAAATAATGATTTATTTAAAAAGTATAAAAAATAATTTGGGCTTAAAATATTAATCATTCTTAATCTTGTTTGTTATCATCAAAATCAACATTATAGAAACATATATGTTAACATCATGTTATGATTATATGTACGCATATTATATGATTGATTGAATCATGAGATGTGATTGCCAGATACCATATGTGTACCCTTCCCCATAGACTCTATGCATATGTAGTGAGAGTTCAATTACTCGGCCCTTGTGATGTAGTTAATTCTGTTGAGTATTGAAAGGTTTTTCTCCCACTTTACTTGTGCAATGATGATTCCAGTAAATATTGAGAGTTATTTCTCCTAGATATTATTTGGTGCACTCTAACAAAAGACGCCTTTTTGGACTACATCAGTTTCTAGACGCATTTTACAAATAATATTATTGGTGCGTTCAGTGCGAAGTTATGTCATACAATTATGTACAAGCACTAGAGCACTAATCTATACACACACACACACACACACACACACAATTATATCCATTCATTTAGCCACAAGTATATTATTTTCCTATTTACCCCATTTCTTTAAGATTTTCATAGGATTTCGTACAGTTTAGTTTTTAATCAGTTGAGGTTGGCTCACGACACGCATTATTGCATGACTTATATTTTGAACATGTTTATGTTTATATGTATATATCTAAAGTGTATGTATGTACAGTAAGATGTGAACTGTGCAAGTTTTGAATATATTTTTGAATGAGGTACATATGTTATTATTTGTTTATAACAAAGGCCGGGGCTAGTGTTATGTATTCATGAATTAAATTTATGTCACAAGCTTTAGATATAAGATCACATGATTCACCTCGAATCTGAGAGGTTGGGTCGGATTGTGTCATGTATGATATGCACTTACTTAGATTTAATATAAACATCATTTACATGATGGTTTTTCAAAATAAGTGCACATATATCATAGTATGATTCACTTTTTATATGGCTGACATGGTACTGATCATGTATTCTAAAATTTGTCCCTTAGTTGGAGGCATTTGTTTTAAAATTTTATGCTAAAAGAAGGTCATTTTAAATTTCAAAGTGTAAAATGTATTTTTATACATTTACACAATACTAAAGATGAAATGGTCTTCAACATAGATTCCTTAATAAATTTTAAGAGAGCTGACAGAAAGTAACTTTAGAGAAATTGAAAAATGGATGGTGCCTTTATTTAATTCATTAATAAAATGCATCTAGAAACTGATGTAGTCCAAAAAGGCGTCTTTTGTTAGAGTATAGTAGGAGTAAATATATGAAATAAAATATTGGAGAAATATCTGTGGGGAATAATAATTGCAGAAAAAGGGAGCAATAATTGATAAAACTTTATTTTAAGAGTTGGATTATTGGCACCCCTTTAGTCTCCTCATCAAACCTTTTTTTCAGTTATACTTATTTTATTTCCAAAAATTTCCTTTTATTTTCAAAGACGCTCTTTTAGTTTTTCGTTTAATTTTTTTTTAATTGTTAAAACTCAAAATAGTATTGTGCTATTTTTCATCTCTTTTGCAATCTTATTGTTATCCTACATACAAATTAAAAAGTTTTTTAGGTGATAAAGTTTGAATGCTAATCATTAGCTTAAATAACACATATTTTAGATTGTAGTTTGAAAGTAATCTTGAGTACAAAAATATTTAATCGATAAGAAATAGGAAAAGAAAAATAGATTATTCTAAATTTATATAATTTATCTTAGTTAGATAAGAAATAATAGGTAGGAAATTAAAAAAAAAAAGATTGATTATTAATGTAAGTAATTTGTTGGGAAAAAAAAACCTACATGTGTTTATTTCTTCTTTGCCCTTAACAGTAATTTTATTTGAAATAGGATTTTATAAGAATAATGAAGGGGTGCCAATAGTTTCACTCTTATTTTAAATGAAATATAGGTAAAAATTGATGGTGCTTCGAGACACATTACAAATGTAGTTTTTCTAGAGAAAAAAAGAGTACGATAGAAAGATTAGATGGATCACAGAAAGGTCCTGACTTCTATTTATAGATAATTATGTACTCTTTTATTTGGATTGTCACTTTTCATGATATCCTTTCATTTATAGTTATTAAATCAAAATTTGAATTAGATCAACACTGGTCCAAAATAAACCATCATCATTTCAAATTGAAGTATAAAACCATGAATGGATGCGTCTTTAAACAGAAGAATATATTTTTATTATATTTGACACAATTTAATTAGACATATCTTTACAATCAAACACATATTTAAAGCTCCATTTATTTTGAAAATATTCCAGTATAAAATATATTCTCTCCCTGACATGAGTATTTTGCAAATAATACAGAGCCACCGTGAGTTCAAAAATAATAAAATAATAACATTGCTCACTTGCTCGACTCGGCTGGATTGGGCTGATTGGGCTGGGCCTGCTATAAGAAAGTGTTACCAGTACGAAGCTTTGCTTTGATTATCCCATACACAGAGAGGGAAATTGAAATTGATGATGGCGTTGGCCGCTCAATTCCTACTTCGGATTCCCCAACTCGGAAGGAAAATATAAACTTTCCGTCGTACAAGCATCGCTGGAATTATCAGCCATTGTTCTTGTCTTGCAATTACAGCACCAATGACAATTGTTCTTCATCTTCTTCTTCGAAGAAGAAGAATTACTTAGAATTGACCGACGATGAGCTGCTTCGCGAATGCGAAATGGACACGTACAAATCGTCCGGACCAGGCGGTCAGCACCGCAACAGGCGCGAATCCGCCGTACGTCTCAAGCACGTACCGACCGGCGTCATAGCGCAGGCCGCCGAAGACCGATCGCAGCACAAGAATCGCGCGTCAGCTTTGTGACGCCTCCGCACTCTTTTGGCCCTCAAAGTGAGGAGCAGTGTGAATCTTGATGCGTATTCGCCGCCGCCGCAGCTTCTTCAAATCCTTCCTCCTAAGTCTACTATTAGAAGTTCATAAGTTGGTCCACAAATTGGACCTAACAATCCTAAATTTGCTTTGGTATTACTCTATTCACTCTTGCTTCGTCTTTTGTTTTCTATTAAAATTTAAGTCATAGTAATGTTTTTTTTTTTTTTTTGGTTAACTACAGTGAATGCAAGCTTTGCTTGATCTAATTTTCGCAGTCGAGGGATCTGTATCATAAGCAGCAAAAATATTGGGGTATTGCATTAAGCTTAATACTCGCGATAATTGAACTTTAAAAGGAGAAATTGCTATATGTAATGTGTTTGATTGGCGTTTAGGTTTTCAATATTTTTTTAAATTTAAGATTTCTCTCGTATAGTGTGTATTACGATAAGACTCAACCTGTTGGTTAATTTAAAATTTTTATCTTCTTTCTTATTTGTGCAACAAATATAATACATGAGTAAGCGTATTTGCTTTTTGACTTTTGTGTTGTTAAGTGCTGATAAGTCTGTTTTTGTTGTCGAGTGTCTGTCACTCTGTCTCAATGCCTGATGGCATATTTGCAAGTAGCTTTAAAGCATATTTGGCTCTTTGTTTATGAATAATGTTCAATAGCAACCTGCTTCATTGATAAGGGAAATGTATGATATAATTTTTTAAGATACGTATCTGCATTATGAGTAAAGCAAGAGCAAAAACTGATTAAAAGATGTATCTTCATTATTACGTGAAATGTATGTTCTGCTTCTCATTCACTTTACCAGAATTACAAAAGTTTTATGTTATTGATGGTTGGATTGTTTCTGGGTTATCCTTGTTTTTCTGTTTTAATTGCTTTACATACATTATGTGTGTAATTTTTTAATGGGCAATCTTCATTTGGAACATGAAAATTTTAAAAAACTTTCCAATTTGTGCAGGGTATGAAGCCTCTTAAGTAGGACTTTTTGGGTGCTACTTCTGTGTTGGGCAAATTTTTTTTTTTCTTTTTCCAGTCACCATAATGGGGGTCATGGTGAAACAACTTACTAATCACTCTGGACAGGAACGGGCTTCTATAAGTAAAGCACACCTATTTCACCCTTTCCTTAGTATGGAGCTGCTTACCGTTGGGATGAAGATGGTAATAGCTGCTATAGAAAATTCTCAATCTTGGTAAATTTAAAGTTGTACTAGAAGACAGGCTGTTTATTCAACCAAATGGCTAAATGTAGCATAGTAGCCTCCTTAGACGATTAATTAGATTGCATTCCTTTTCAGCTCTCTGTTTTCATTTTTTCTCCTTTTTGACTTGCACTTCTCTGTTCCTTTCCCCACCCCCCGAAAAAAAAAAATTGTACTTTTCTGCTGATGTCTTCCCAATATCCTATGATCTCCTAATGCACAAATATTCTTGTTGTGACATTCCATATATGGTTTCTTTTTTATTTTGGTCCATTTTCCAACAATATAGGATAGTGAGAAGAATGCTTTATTTTAATGATGCTTCTCTGCTTTCTTGAATGTATGCTTGTTCTTGTTCACATTTTACCGTTCGTGATAATTGGTATGGTCTTTCTTTGGCATCATCAAGCCCCAAATGTGATGAAACATTTTGAATTTCTTATTGATCCAGCCTTCACTTTAGTATAATGTATACACCATACCTGCAGTAAGTATCATTGATAGTTCCAAATGAGTGTGAAAGCAGACTAGTGTGTAACTTCATGATTTATTTACTGGTTTGCACATCCATATTTCAAATGGTTTACTGGTCTCTGGCCAAAAGAGAGGGAAAATGAGTGACTTGTGAGACAATCCTCATGGCTTTGTTGACATCAGTTTGGTGGTTGATTGAGAATGAATGATCATACATACACACAGATGCTTGTTAGAGGGCTTGTTCTGTTGAATTATGCTGGCGGCATAAACTACAAGGCATTGTTGATGATTGGAGAATCAAGCTATTGTTTCCATTGCTTTGGTTGATTGATCCTTTGTTGAAGCAAAGGCCAATTGCAGATGCAATCTTTGAGGATGTGAAACAAAGGTATTTTCTCGTCTCTCTATTCAGTCCTTTGTTCATTATCCTAAAACACTAGAGTCAAAAATTAAAAAAATCTATGATGTGTCTATATTGGTGCTGGAGGGGAACATTGAGGAACATTTTACTATCCATCTATGCAAATAAGAAATCTGTGGATGAAACACTGGTAGAGGTATTAACATTCTCCACTTATGTTAATGATATGAGAATGATAAGATCCAATTTTATACATGAAAAAGATACAATAATCTAAATAGAAACGTAAGTTTACAGGCATCTTCAATCCTTTCCTCACATGTCAGTTTTGTAAATATAAATTCCTATAATACTACTAATACGATTGTGTTCAATTAAATGTACACTTGAAGGAAGCAAGAAAGGTAGCATAGAGTACTATGTACGTAGCGAGAAGTAAAATATTGGGGACTGATGAAGAAGCGTCATCATCAAATCGGCCATCCATAGGTTTCCCTCTTGGTTTAGCTCTGCTTTTGATGATGTTGTTTTGCATGAGTGGCGTCCTCACTTGTTGCCTCAATTGACATAAAGTTCGATCCCTCCTCATTCACGCTGATAATGATAATATTCAAACCAATATCCACCATTTGCACACGGTAATTAACTATCTGCCTCTCTCGCGCAAAATTAATTGATTACTATCTGTTTGTATTTTCCATATATTTTGGCGCAATATTCACTTCATAAATGAATGGATTCACAACACAAATGAGTTAAGTGAAAATGACAAAGCAATATACAAATATATTTTTTAAAATATATCATGAATCAATAAAAATAAAGTTAAAAAATCATGGATAAAAATTCAGAAATATCATGAATGAAACACTAGCATTCAAAAAAAAAAAGGAAAAAAAAAATAACACGCCAAGTAGATTAAATCTGCAGGAAAAGAAGGCCAGTAATTTTACATGCACCACGTCCCTCGAAAATTATTACATGCATGTTTTCTTACATTCATGAAAATACTCTAGTGTGAATTTGTGATCTTGGCTTTTTCTCTTATTATTAATAGTGATTAGCAAAAGAGAAAAAAATTAAATTAAATTCTTGAAAATCTTAGTCTTCTTCGTAACAGTTGAAACATCTGCTTGGAACTTCAATGGATATCCATTGAAGTCATTGCCTTCAAACATTAGTGCAGAGAAGCTTGTGTTTCTTGAAATGCCTAATAGCAGCATTGAACAACTTTGGATGGTATGAAGGTATGTGTAACTTAATAGTTTATGTGTGCAATCTTTCAACTTTGGGATGGTATGAAGGATTTCTGAAGCGCCTTGCTTACGTAGAATCAGATCACTTACTTTTGGGGTGCTATTTTTTCAGTGAGGAGGATTTCAATGGTTTTTGGAAATATAATTGCATTCAACTGTTACGAAGAAGACTAACATTTGTATATTAAAATATAAAGCGTGATGTGATTTCTGAGCTGTGGTGGCGCGCTAGTCTGAGCTTGTTTTTGTGGTGAGTTAACTTGAACCTTTCAATTAATCGTCCACTTGCAAAATATACACTACGCCGATTCCGTATTGCACTGTTTACTGGAGACCGGGAGAAATACTTTTGTGCTGACCACAAAATGTGCATGCTGCTATTAAATCACTGAATTACACAATATAAAATGAATCAACGCGTCTGATGGATCAACGCGATAGAAAACCGGTAACACAATCTGTGCATGCTCTTTCTTGCACTCGAGGATCTCCGCAAGTTCATCAAGACACCATCTGGAAGAAGCGTAGTCTTCAGAGAAAATGATAACTGAAATGGCTGATGCTTTAATCGCTATCACAAGTGACTCTGAAATTTCATCTCCTCTGTTAAGTTGGTCATCAATGAAAGTTTGGATATTTTGTCGCGACAGGGCTGAATAGAGATGGCTAGTAAAGTTATCGCGGGTGTTCTTCTCCTCTGAAACTAACAAAAACAACATACTTCTTGTTGTTTCGAGAAAAAGAAGCCATAATCAACAGAAGCAGTTGAATTGATTAGAGAGGGATTGTGATCAAATGAAAACAATTACAAAGCCAAAATGAGCGTGACTCCGCAGCATATATTGACCTGATATCTCATTTTCCAAGCTTCCTGGACAATGATTCGTGGAATATTCAAGGGTTAAGACTTTTGGCACTCTTCCGTAGAACTCCTACTCTATGTTATGAGTTAGACACGGCGTTATGAGTAAGACTATTGGCACTCTTCCTTGAAGTTTTCGTTATAATTTTTCAATTTCATCTCATTGTCCAAGCACCGTGCACTGCACGATAATTTCACTGCTTTTTAGACTTTTAGCTGAAATTTCCCCATGAACACCATAGTTTTCAACACATGGCTTTTGTCCTTTTAATTCTCAAATTGAGTGGGTCATGACTATCAACCATTAGTAGTAGGTTGATATTTTAATTTTTGCCCCCCAATTTTTCTTATCAGTCATCATCTCTCCATTAATTGCATTTAATTTTAAAATTATCGTTATTTATCATTTTTGTTTTAATAATTCTTATTCATATTCCTTCGGGTTATTTGTTAAACGTGTGAAGTCTAATTTTTTTAAAGTAAAATTTTGTAACTTTTATCTAATTTATGAAAATGTCTCAATAGAAAGTAAATGCTATATCCCAAAATTATCTCTATTAAATATAGTTATTTCCTAAATTGTAAAATATAATCCCTTTGTTCGTTTTGAATAAAAAATCTGATGTAATTCAAAAAGCGTCTTTTGAATTATAGTATCATTACTCAAAAGAAAATAATTCCAAAATTCTTTAACAAATATGTATTTTTTAGTTATTGTTTTTAATAATTTAAATTTTTTTATATGTTAATAATTTTATTTGGCCCATGTTTTTCACCTCATTCCCAGATAAATTTTAGTGGAGTGAAGAACTGATCAATTTTTTATAATAGATTCTTACATGTAATTTTAGAATGGAAAAAGGCTTCCCTACCACCACCAGCAAATATGCATTCTTTTTTGGGCAATTATCAAATTAATCCTTACTAAAATTTTTGTTGGCTAATGATATCTCTAAATCCACCCCATTTTTAAAAAATAATTTCAAAAAGTACACATTATTTTTTTAAAAATTAAATAAAAAAGAACTTTGGAGAACAAATTAACAAATCTATCTTAATTTACTTTTTGTGACTTAAATTTTTTTTATTATGTTTGATCATAAAGATTGCTTTGACATAAGTCTAAATTGATTATTTTATCCTTATAAGGTAAAACTAATTCTTTAACTTCAATGTTTTCAAATTTTATACCAAATTCATTATTTTTAATACTACTTTATTAGTATGATTATAAAACATTAATTAAACAAACATGATGTCTTTATGGCACGATACTCATGTAAATTATTAGCTTGTCAAATTTATATCATTTATTTGTAAGGTAGCGAAAATAATAATTAGATTTCATTTAAAAATATTAGTTCACATAATTAAATACATATATTATTAGATACAATAACTCATGTTTGTTAGGCAATTTGTTCGTTTTATATCATAATAATAAAATAGAAAAATAAAATTTATATAAGAGTTTATGATCAAATAGAGTCAAAGAAATCTAAGAAGAAAGGCAATAGAAGGATTTAATTGATTAACTATACAAAATTTTTATTAATTTGTATTTTTTAAAATATTGTGAATTCATTATAATTATGTTGTAAAGTGGTGTGAATTTACAAAAATAATGGGATGGAAATATCCCTATCCTTTTTTTTTTTTGTTTCTTTCCTTTGAAGCTAAAGATTCAACACTTAGTGAAGACACCACGTACGTGTAGCCCACAAAGATTCCAGAGAGGACGTTTGCCGCCACTGAATTTTTGAAATTTTTTTTACTGTGTTTTTAATGAATAAAATGTATGACAAATGATATTTTATTTTAATTGTGTTATATAACATGCGAATTTTCTCGTCTGTATTCAGTCCATTGTTCATTATCCGAAAACACTAGAGTCAAAACTAAAAAACACTATGATGTGTACATATTGGTGCTGCTAGTAAAGACTGAGGAGCAATTTACTGTCTATGCAAATAATGAATCTGTGGATGAAACGCTAGTAGGCATTAATATTCTGCACTTATGTGCCATTTAAATTTCTTACAGAAATGGCCACTCATAATTCATGAATTGACATCAAAAATACAGATCATACGAGAAGCCACCACTGATGAAGGGGCACTTGATGCATTTGTTTTGATCGTGACAGGCCCATCAGGGCTGAACCCAGTGCAATTGATGCCATCAATCTCTATACCTGTACTAGTTTTATGGCGTGATGAGGATCCATTCACACCCGTCGCTGGACCTGTTGGTAAAGCTGCTTCCTTAATTGGTTGGCTGAAACATCTGATTGCTGAGGAATTTACTTTCTTATCAACAAGTTTTGATAAGCATTATATATCATTCCTATTGTAAAATGACAAACAATTCTAGTATTTACGTTGTATATATAAATTCTTATTCAACTGCTTGAATATCTTTTGGCACCGAAAGGAATGTAGGAGATACTAATCTCTGACGTGTTACAGAAGCTCCAAATTGATTCAAGAAATGTACCAAATTATTCAATAAAAAGTCTAACTTGCTTCAAAAAGCCAAATTCAGCACAGTCTATATTGCTCATGTTAATGATATGTGAATGAAAGGATTCAATTTTTTACATGAAAAAGATACAGCAATCTAAAGAATAGAGAACGGTGATTTAGTAATTTGCGTTGCTCATGTTAATAGGATTCAATTTTTCACATGGAAAAAATAAAATAATCTCAATAGAAATATAAGTTCACGGGCATCTTTAATCCTTTCCTTACAGGTCAGTTTTTTAAATGTAAATTCTAGCCATATGACGATACCATGTTAACTATGGAATCAAATGCACCATTCCGATAATGGAATTGTTATAGATACTTGAAAAAGTGCATACATGTTTAAGCAAATGGATTCACAACACAAATGAGTTGAGTCAATCCTGTTCTTTTTTTTTTTTTAAATCAGTATACAAATATATTTCTTAAAATATATAAGATTTGATGGTGTTTTAACTGTTCCCTCATTATGGCTTTTGCTTCCACATGATGAAACTTTCCCATATACAACAATTTAGATTTAAGAAAGTAGAAAATTTTCAAATGTGATTGTGTTATGTACATGAGAGTTGATACAGTGCGCCAACGGGGTGAGTGACATATTTTCATTGATAGAGATATGGGCCCACAACATAGCTCCACCAATAAGAACTTGTTGCGCGTCCTGGTTTATAAGTTACGTGCTCTCCTAACTAAGTAGATGTGTTTTGGGTTGCAAAGCTCAATAACAAAATAGTCATGGCTTGTGTGCGAAAAGCAGGAAAGAAGGCTGTTGAATCTGGTTCTTGGCTTTGTTTTGATGAAGAACCAGATCCTCCCAAGATTCTCAGCCAAGATTAATCAAGATGCAGTTTCAGTTTAGATAAATTTCAGAGAATCAACTAAACCCAACAAAGCTCGTAACAAAAAGATTAATTACAAACACAAAAACCAAGAAACCAGCAAGAAAACCAATCACACTAAAACAAAGCACAAGCTTTAACGTGGTTCAGCCATCAATGGCTTACATCCACGAGTGAATTCCTTAGGCAGCTTTATTGAATGATTCAAGAAGTTTGTTACAGAGATTCTAAGAACAAGAACAAGTAAAACACTTCCTCTCAGAGTTCCCTCAATCTCTATTACGCTCGATGCCTCCAAAACCAAAAGGCTGCAGCTTATATACCAGTCTTGTAACAGCTTCAACAACCCAGATCATACAGTTCCTTGACACGTGTGCTATGAGTCTGTTATTTAACGAACTCAGCTTCAGCTAACGATCACGCGAAAGACTCGTGATCTCAATTAAGTTGAGTGTATTCAAAACAATCTCATATGTTGCCGTTTTGAACTAAGAGTTGGTTGTGCTTCTCACGTGAGCTACTTGAAGCACTGAACAATGCTGGAAACGTTGTCGTTTGCTAGCCAAGGTGTTTGAATTCACCTTTCAGCCAACAATACTCCACCTTGAATCAAACACCCTACAACTGGTACATTCACCAACTGATTCATATCAGGTTTTGCAGATACCAACTAAGTCCAAACATTTCTTGAACTTAGTTGCAAGAACCACCTTCGTGAGCATGTCAGAGGGATTGTCATCAGTATGTATTTTAACCATCTTGATAACTCCCCTGGAGACTTCATTTCTGATGAAGTGAAGTTTGATATCAATATGTTTGGTCTTTTCATGGTGAGCTGGATTCTTACACAAATGCAATGCACTGGAGCTATCACAGAAAATTGGTACAGACTATTGTTTTAAACCGAGCTCAGTGATTAAGCCCTTAAGCCAAATGGCCTCCTTTGCAGCTTCAGTGGCAGTTGTAAATTCTACTTCTGTTGTGGAAAGTGCCACTACATGCTGCAAGTTTGCCTTCCAATTTATCAGGCAGCCATTCAACATAAACAAGTATCCTGTGAGTGATCTTCTTCTGTCTAGATCTCCTGCATAGTCAGAATCTACACAGCCCCACAACCCTTCTTCTGTTCCAGAGTTCTTTCCATATACCATACCAACATTCAAAGTACCCTTTAGATACCTTAGTATCCATTTCACCCCTTTCCAGTGTTCTTTGCCTGGAGATGCCATGTATCTGCTGACAACACTCACAACATGTGAGATGTCAGGCCTAGTTAGCACCATGGCATACATAAGGCATCCTACTGCCTTTGCATATGGAATATTGGCCATCTCAAGTCTTTCTTCTTCAGACTTTGGACAATATATATTGCAAAGCTTGAAGTGTGCTGCTAAGGGGCCTTGTACAAGTTTAGAATCCTTCATATCAAAATTTTTCAGTATTTTCTTCAAGTATTTCTCTTGAGACAAAAATACTAGCCCTTCACTTTTGTTTCTTCTTATATCAACTCCCAATATCCTATTAGCACTTCCTAATCCTTCATGTTAAAAGTAGTGCCAAGTAATGTCTTTAGAGCATCTATTTCAGACCTTTCTTCATAAGCAATCAACATATCATCTACATATAGCAGTAGATAGATATGTTTCTTATGACTTAGCTGTTTAAAGTAGACATAGCAAACATAATTGCACCTCTGAAATCCATGAGTGGTCATAAACTCATCAAATTTGAGGTACCATTGTCTGGGAGATTGCTTCAGGCCATAGAAGGATTTCTTAAGCAAGCATACATAATCTCTTCTGTCAGGAGCTTCATATCCTTCTGGTTGACTCATGAAAATTTCTTCCTGAAGATTTCCATGCAAAAAAGTAGTTTTAACATCAAGCTGTTCCAGCTCCAGATTCTATGTTGCTGTTATAGCCATCAGAACTCTTATGGAAGCATGCCTTACTACAGGGGAGAAAACTTCCTTAAAATCAACACCCTCCATCTGAGTGTACCCTTTTGCAACTAACCTAGTCTTAAACCTCCTTGGTTCAGCTGCAGTCATACCCTCTTTGTTTCTGTATATCCACTTGCAACCAACAATCCTCCTATTCTTCGGTCTTTTAACCAGTTCCCAGGTACAATTCTTGTACAGTGAGGTCATTTCTTCATCCATAGATTTATTCCATTCTTTTGCATACTGACAGTTAGTGGCCTCTTTGAAATTCTGTGGTTCTTCAGCATTTATCTCATGAGCAGAATGTAATGCAAAAGCAATCAGATCAGCATAGCCATACCTCTTAGGTGCTTTGCTTTGTCTCTTCTATCTATCTCTTGTCAGCTGATAATCCATTACTTGTGATTGAGTTGATCCAGCTTCTTGAAGTGACTCATGTCTTCCAATATCATTAACACTTTCAGTTGATTCTGTATCATCATTCTGATTCAGATTGCCAGGTGTCTCCACCTCAAAATGTTCATCATGAACTTGATAAGCTCTAACACTGTTTCTTTGAATACTCTCCACTGCTGCTTCCTCATTGAACTTGACATCTCTGCTTACTATGCACTTGGGTGGAGAGCGATCAGTACACCAAAGTTTGTAACCTTTGGTTCCCTCTGGATACCCAATGAACACACATTTCTGTGCTCTGGGTGCTAGTTTTCCTTGGCTTATGAGAGCATAAGCCAGACAACCAAACACCTTAAGGTCTTTATAACTGGCTTGTTTACCATACCAGAGCTCAAAAGGTGTCTTGAATTCAATGGCAGTGGAGGGGCTCAAATTTACCAGGTAGCAAGCTGTGTTGAGAATCTCAGCCCACAAATTCTTAGGTAGCATGGCTTGAATCATCATGCACCTCACCTTATCCATGAGAGTCCTATTCATCCTCTCAACTAAGCCATTCTGCTGAGGTGTCATTCTTACAGTTTTATGCCTTGCAATACCTTTCTTTGCACAAAATTCATCAAACACCTAGTTGCAAAACTCTAATCCATTATCAGTCCTCAACTTCTTCACTGTTTTTCCAGTCTGTTTTTCAACCAAAACCTTCCAGTTCTTGAATTTTTCAAACACCTGTTCTTTACTCTTGAGCATATATATCCAGACTCTTCTTGAAAAGTCATCAATTATAGACAAAAAATATCTTGCACCTCCCAATGATACTACTTGTGCAGGTCCCCACAAGTCTGAGTGTATGTAATCCAAAATGCTTCTAGTAGTGTGAACTGATGACTTGAAACTGGTTCTTGTAGATTTCCCTAGGACACAATCTTCACAAAACACCATCTCACCAATTGTATCACTACCTAACAACCCCTGTTTTGACAACTCTTTAAGGCCTCTCAGACTCATATGTCTAAGTCTTAAGTGCCATAGCCTAGTTTTGTCAACACTAGAGCTAGATGACACTAACACCATCCCTGTCATAGTTGTCCCTTCTAACACATAGAGACCATTCTTCCTGATTCCTTTCAACAGAACCAATGACCCCTTTACAACACTCATTATACCCTGCTGGACCTTAACAATACAACCTATCTGATCCAACATCCCCAGTGAGATCAAATTCCTTTTTAAATCAAGTACATGCCTCACTTGTTTGAGTTCAAGAATTGAGTTATCATGCAACTTCAGTTTAATAACCCCAATCCCTATAACTCTACAGATTGCATTATTCCTCATCATCACCTTACCACCATCATATTCTTGATACTCAGAGAAATGATGTTTAAAAGGGCACATATGAAAAGAACACCCTGAGTCAAGCACCCACTTACCTTCCTGATCAACATCAGAGGCAATTAGGACTCCAGCTGACTTATAAGCTTCTTCTTCAACTACTGCTGCATCACCATTTTCACTTCTTTGCTCTTTATACTGTTTGTTCTTCCTTTCTGGACAATCTCTCTTAAAGTGACCTTCTTTATGGCACTGGAAGCACTTAAGAGTCTTGTTCTTGTCTTTGGCCTTTCCTTGCTTCTTTTTCTTTTCTGTGTTCTTGTAATGCTGACCCTTTGCAGTTAACCCTTCCCTAGTTTCTTGATCAAGATTTTGTCTCTTTTCTTGCAGTTCCCTTGTGTTTAGAGCTGACTTAACTTCATCCAGTGAGAAAGTTTGTCTCCCATACATGAGTGCATCAACAAAATTCTTGTAAGACCCTGGAAGAGAGCTAACCAGCAGCAAAGCTTTTCCCTCATCATCTAAAGCTTCATCAATTGTTGCAAGTGTATCACACACTTGATTGAATTCATCAATGTGCTTATCTAGTGATGAGCCTTCTGTCATCTTTAGAGTGAACATCCTTTTCTTGATGTACAGCCTGTTAGCCAGGGATTTCTTCATGTACAGGCTTTCCAATTTCTCCATCAAACCAGTAACAGATGTCTCTTTAGCAACTTCTCT
Source organism: Citrus sinensis (assembly GCF_022201045.2). Classification (NCBI taxonomy): domain Eukaryota; kingdom Viridiplantae; phylum Streptophyta; class Magnoliopsida; order Sapindales; family Rutaceae; genus Citrus; species Citrus sinensis. The sequence continues at coordinate 31,985,423 of NC_068558.1, read as the reverse complement.
GATTACAGAATCAGCAAGGCTAAGGATTATGGTACCTTTTGCCTGCTTGTCAATTTCAGCCATCTGCTCTGGAGTCTTTGAAGATGATACTCCCTTCCCTTCTATCTTGGTTGAAGCTTCAAGTGCATCACCAAGACCTTGAGTGACCAAGAGAGCCTCGATTTTAACCTTCCACATGTTGAAGTCGTTTCTGCCATTAAACTTCTCCAAATCGACCTTCTGAGTAGCCATACCTAAATCTTGGTTAAGAACCAAGCTCTGATACCAATTGTTGAATCTAGTTCTTGGCTTTGATTTGATGAAGAACCAGATCCTCCCAAGATTCTCAGCCAAGATTAATCAAGATGCAGTTTCAGTTTAGATCAATTTCAGAGAATCAACTAAACCCAACAAAGCTCGTAATGAAAAGATTAATTACAAACACAGAAACCAAGAAACCAGCAAGAAAACCAATCACACTAAAACAAAGCACAAGCTTTAACGTGGTTCAGCCATCAACGGCTTACATCCACGAGTGAATTCCTTAGGCAGCTTTATTGAATGATTCAAGAAGTTTGTTACAGAGATTCTAAGAATAAGAACAAGTAAAACACTTCCTCTCAGAGTTCCCTCAATCTCTATTACACTCGATGCCTCCAAAACCAGAAGGCTGCAGCTTATATACCAGTCTTACAACAGCTTCAACAACCCAGATCATACAGCTCCTTGACACGTGTGCTATGAGTCTGTTATTTAACGAACTCAGCTTCAGCTAACGATCACGTGAAAGATTCGTGATCTCACTTAAGTTGAGTGTATTCAAAACGATCTCATATGTTGCCGTTTTGAACTAAGAGCTGGTTGTGCTTCTCACGTGAGCTACTTGAAGCACTGAACAATGCTGGAAACGTTGTCGTTTGCTGGCCAAGGTGTTTGAATTCACCTTTCAGCCAACAAAGGCCAATAATTTTAATTTTACAATATACATCATATGCTTTTCATACAATGTACTCTTTATCTAATAAGGTAAAGTTCAATACTCTAGTGTGAATTTGTGTTACATGCACCAGATCCCTCGAAAGTTGTTACATGAATGTTTTGTTCCAAGAACCGACATTTTCTCCTATTATTAATAGTGATTAGAAAAAGGAAAGCAATAAAAATACATTTATGAAAATCTCAGTCTTCTTCGTTATAGTTAAAACATGTGCTTGGATCTTCCATTGAATTCCATTGAATTCGCAGAGTCTGGGAAGCAAACAAAATGGATCCCACATTTTTTCACCCCGCAGCACTCACACTTCAAAGGCGGAAAAACATTAAAGTGGACTGCCTCAGGAATGGAATTGCACTTCCAAAAACCATTAAAATCCTCTTCACAAAATAAATAGTACCCAAAATGTAAGTGATGATGGAAATTGAAATTGATGATGGCGTTGGCCGCTCAATTCCTACTTCGGATTCCCCAACTCGGAAGGAAAAATATAAACTTTCCATCGTACAAGCATTGCGGGAATTATCAGCCATTGTTCTTGTCTTGCAATTTACAGCACCAATGACAATTGTTCTTCATCTTCTTCTTCGAAGAAGAAGATTACTTAGAATTGACGGACGATGACCTGTTTCACGAATGCGAAATGGACGCGTACAAATAGTCCGGACCAGGCGGTCAGCACCGTAACAAGCGCGAATCAGACGTACGTCTCAAGCACGTGCCGACCGGCGTCATAGCGTATGCCGCCGAAGACCGATCGCAGCACAAGAATCGCGCGTCAACTTTGTCGCACTCTTTTGGCCCTTAAAGTGAGGAGCAGTGTGAATCTTGATGCGTATTCTCCGCCGCCACAACTTCTTCAAATCCTTCCTCCTAAGTCTACTATTAGAAGTTCAGAAGTTGGTCCACAAATCAGACCTAACAATCCTAAATTTGCTTTGGTATTACTCTATTCACTCTTGCTTCGTCTTTTGTTTTCTATTAAAATTTAAGTCATAGTAATGATTTTTTTTTTTTTGAGTTAACTAGAGGGAATGCAAGCTCTGCTTGATCTAATTTTCGCAGTCGAGGGATCTGTCTCAGAAGCAGCAAAATTCTTGGGGTATTGCATTAAGCTTAATACTATATCAAGTGATAATTGAACTTTAAAAGGAGAAATTGCTATATGTAATGTGTTTGATTGGCGTTTAGGTTTCCAATATTTTTTTAATTTAAAATTTTTCTCATATGGTGATCTTTAATAAATGTGGCAGGTTAAGCACTGGAGCATTGTCACGGTTGATTCTATCGGATGATTCTCTTCGAATGGCGGTGAATGAGTTCAGGACTTCTAAGGTATGCTAATTCATAGCTGATAGTGTGTATTACGATAAGATTCAACCTGTTGATTAATTTAAAATTGTTATCTTCTTTCTTATTTGCGCAACAAATATAATACTTGAGTAAGAGTATTTGCTTTTTTACTTTTGTGCAACAAATATAATAAGTCTGTTTTTTGTTGTTGAGTGTCTGCGTCAGTGCCTGATGGCATATTTTTAAGTAGCTTTAAAGCATATTTGGCTCTTTGTTTATGAATAATGTTCAATAGCAACCGACCCCATTGATAAGAGAAATGTATGATATAATTTTTCATGATACCTACCTGCATTATGAATTGTTATTGGAAGGAAGTACGATAATAAATTAAGAGCAAAGACTGATTAAAAGATGTATCTTCATTATTACGTGAAATGTATGTTCTGCTTCTCATTCACTTTACCAGAATTACAAAAGTTTTATGTTATTAATGGTTGGATTGTTTCTGGGTTATCCTTGTTTTTTTTTTGTTTTAATTGCTTTACATACATTATGTGTGTAATTTTTTAATGGACAATCTTCATTTGAAACATGAAAATTTTAAAAAACTTTCCGATTTGTGCAGGGTATGAAGCCTCTTAAGTAGGACTTCTTAGGTGCTACTATTGTGTTCGGCAAATATTTTCTTCTTTTATTTTTCTTTTTTCAGTCACCATAATGGGGATCATGGTGAAACAACTTACTAATCACTCTGGACAGGAATGGGCTTCTATAAGTAAAGCACACTTATTTCACTCTTTCCTTAGTATGGAGCTGCTTACCGTTGGGATGAAGATGGTAATAGCAGCTTGAGAAATTAGTTTTCTTCAGTAGGAAAATTCTAAATCTTGGAAAATTTAAAGTTGTACTAGAAAACAAGCTGCCTATTCAACCAATGGCTAAATGTAGCATAGTAGTCTCCTTAAACGATTAATTAGATTGCATTCCTTTTGATCTCTCTGTTTTCATTTTTTCTCCTTTTTGACTTGCACTTCTCTGTTCCTTTCCTCAAAAAAAAAAAAAAAATTTGCACTTCTCTGCTGATGTCTTCCCAATATCTTATGATGTACAAATGCACAAGTACTCTTGTTGTGACGTTAACCATATATGGTTTCTTTTTTATTTTGGTCCATTTTCCAACAACATAGAATAGTAAGAAGAATAATTTATTTTAATGATGCTTCTCTGCTTTCTTAAATGTATGCTTGTTCTTGTTCACATTTTACTGTTCATCATAGTTGGTATGGTCTTTTTTTGGCATCATCAAGCCCCAAATGTGATGAAACATTTTGAATTTCTTATTGATCCAGCCTTCACTTTAGTATAATGTATACACCATACCTGCACATCCATATTTCAAATGGTTTACTGGTCTCTGGCCTAAAGAGAGGGAAATTGAAAGACTTGTGAGACAATCCTCATGGCTTTGTTGACATCAATTTGGTGGTTGATTGAGAAATGAAGGATCATACATATACATATACATATACATATACATACATATATATATATATATATATATATATATATATATATATATATATATATATATATATATATATATATATATATATATATATATATATATATAGAGTGCTGTTCCAATCCGGAATCCCAGATTGGAACAATGTCCGGGAGGGAGGCTGGTGGCCTTGGTGGAGCCCACCATGTGCAGCCAAACCAAAAAAATTAATAGAGTGCTGTTCCAATCTGGGACTCCCGGATTGGAACAGCCTCCTATATATATATATGATTTTCATGGACTAGCATTTGACAGATGACTTGATTATTATTTTTTGTCTGTCTGTTTATTGATTCTGTTGCTCAGTCATAGCTAGACATTACTCGTTGGCCATTTGTTAGTGACAGGCTCAAATGAGATGCTTGAACTTTTGCTTTTATCTCTTGTACTTACTTGCTTGGATTTAGTTTGGAAAAGCAAATCAACTAAGATTTAGTCAGGTGAGCTTTGCAGCAAGTTGGGATCTGACCCAAGTCATAATCCAAGTTGAGCAGAATATCCACAAAAACGATCATCTCATCCATGAAACAAAAGCAATTTTGAGAGCCAGCATTGGGGAATCCTTTACTAGACATGAGTTTTGATATTTGATATTATGAAAATCTGTTATTTGACATGTAAAGGTAGGGATTTACTTTGTTTAACCCCTATTCGTGCTATAGGTTGACAGTAATCTATCACTTAAATGCACTTTTTCCAATCAGCCAATGGCAAGCAAATTGCTAGAATGAAAATGAGGCATAAGTTAAATGCTTTCTTGAAATGTGGTGAAATCATCTGTTTATGGTATTACTTGTCGTGGCAGAAGCATCCTCCTAAAATTATTTATAAGAAACTCTTTTTACTCTCTATGCCAGTGGAGTGGGCCTTCAAAAGGAAAGGAAAAGTTGTACCTAAAGTTGTGAAAAGGAAGAATTTGCAAGTAAAAAATGAATATATTATGCATGGCTACATAAATTGGTACATATAGCTTTTGCACCTAATCTGATTATCTCGATTCCTGGACCCAGAACTAATATAGCCTAATTATTACACATGATATTTTGCTGCTGCCATACTACTTACATGCGAGTGCTGATTTTTAAACAGAAATATTCAACAGAAACAGAGTTAACACCCGAGCCGGGTTACTGTGTTAATTGAAAACAATTAATTAACAATACAAAAACACGATAAATCTGGTGGTTTTGTAGTTAATTCTGCCTGCCCTCTGTCAGTTTCTTTAGTATTTTTCCTCATATATTTGACTTATTGACCTATCTGTGGCTGGAAAGAAAAATGATTTAAGTAAACTTTCCAAAATGTTTTATCATTATTTTATTTTATTTCTGAATATCAGCAGTGCATCATTTTGAAAATGTAACTGTGGGGTTTCAGGATCCTCTTGAGCCAGTTTTGTTGTTCACAAAACCCCTTGTGCCAGAAAAATTGGACGCTGCAGGTATTGTTCCGCCGTCAGATTCTTCTACGAGGAATGGCACTATAGCACGAACTCACAAATTTCATGGAAGAATTGGCCGAGGGGGCCGGATAGTATTTGATAGATGTAATCCTCTTATGCACTCCTCAACTGATAGTGGCACGTCTTTTTACTTGCCACCAAAACCCCGCACATCTATGTACAGTTAAATTGTCCGAGCTTATTCGTTAGGGACCCAAGTGTAATTATGCTCCGGCTGATATTTATGTAGTTAAATTGAATACTTCCATTGTCCCAGCTCCAGCAATTATTTGTTTGGGAAGCCAAGTGTAATTATGCCGAGGGCAAGCAAAATACTGGGCTTGAGGAATCTTTTGAGGCTTGGTCACAGGTATTTCATGCCGTGCATTATCTTGCCTTATTCTTTTTAAAGAAATGACCTTGCCCTAATTTTGCTTTCAAGTTTAAACTTAATGAGCTTTTATTACATCCTTTATTGTTGAAATGCTTGTGCTAATCATAGTATTTTCAAAATTTCCGCCCTAGTTGATTATAAATTTTGTGTGACTGTTACAAGATAAAACTTACCTTTAAAATGTTAATGAACCTCTAAGATTGGACTTCTCTTTAAGACCTTGAATTAAGTGGAGGGTGTTTTGGGGTTAATAAACCAGCAACTATGCATATACAGTACTTGGCCAATGTGGAATCCTACTTGTACAGAATAAGGTTGCACAAGACAGTTGAATAGATGACGCAATGGAGACGTCTCTGTATCGACTCAATTCAAACTAATTGTACAACTTCATTTCTGAAGGAGTCACCATTTTTAGTCCCATTTGGAGAATGTGTACGTCTGGTGTTAATGCTTATAATGAAAATGATGCACTATGTTTGGTGTTTTTCAATTTAAAAATGTGTCTAATAGTGTATTTTCAGAATTGGACTATAAAAATAGAAATAGAGAAAACGATATAAAATTAAGGTAATATAGGACGAAACAGTATGGACAAGGAAGCAGTAATATTTGGTGTTTTTCATTTTTTTCAATAAAAAAATGAAAACAAAATTTTCAATATCTATTCATCATTTTTTGGGGAAAAAAAAAAAGAAGCTTAAAGAATAAATGAAAGGGTGTTTTAAAACAAAAATGTGATTGGTGTTTGAATAATGACCCTCTTGGTTAGGCAAAACAGTCACATAATCATTTTTTTTAAAACACAAACCATTTGGTTCAGAAATAATCACACAAATCCCAATCTTTTAGCTAAAAAAGAGTTTGTGTATCTCAAAAGAGACATGTGTGACATTTTCTAAAAACAAAATATCTTTATAGTTATTTTGCCAAATCACGTGGTGCCTTTAGAAATAGGATAGATTTTAATTTGCCCCCAATTTAAAATGAAAATCTTTAATTTATCACCTAAAAGTATAAAAATATCAAGTTACCCCATATATTGTTAAGAAGATTAAAACAAAAAAACCATCAACACATTCCTTATTTGCCCCTCATCTTTTGGACGGAAATGAAGAATAAATTGAGGTTTACATTGAGAGCAAATTAGAGATTATCATTTTATTTGGGAATGAATTAAACTTTATCCTTCGAAATAAAAAATTCAAGAGAAGTACATCAAAAAAGGTAATAATTTTCACTTTTTATGGAGTATTTGGGTAAGGGTATTTGCACCCCACTATTTTTGTAAATCCACCCTACTTCTAGAAACTAATTGCAATGAATTCACAATATTTTTTTAAAAAAATACAAATTAATAAAAATTTTGTATAGTTAATCAGTTAAATCCTTCTATTGATTTTTTTTCTTGGGCTTTTTGACCATCTTTAATCATAAACTTTAATACAAGTTTTATTTTAGTATTTTATTATTATGATATATAGCGACTAAATTACCATTATAAACATGAGTTATTGTATCTAATAATTTATGTATCTAGCTTATAATCTAATATTTTTAAATAAAATTTAATTGTTATTTTCTTTACTTTTATGTTTAAATTACATAAAATTGACATCCCAATAATTTACACGAGTATCATGCCCTAAAGATACTATTTTAGTTTAATGAAAGATTAAAACTCATACTAATAAAATAGTATTAGAAACAATGAGTTTGGTACAAAATTAGAAAAATATTAAAGTTAAAGTAAATTCTTAATAGTTTTACCTTATAAGGGTAAAATAATCAATTTAAATTTATGACAAAGCAATCTTTGTAACCAAATATAATAAAATAATCTAAATCAGGAGAAAGTAAACTAAAATAAATTGAGTTAATTATTTCTACAAAGTTCTTCTTTGTTTGAAAATTTTTAAGCATAGCATGTATGTTTTATAATTATTTTTAAAAAAATGGGATGAGTTTGCAAAAATTATTGGACGGAAATACCAATCACCCGGAGTATTTTAGTAAAGCACCTGATATTCGTTTCAGACGAAGTATTATCATCTTGATTTTTGAGGAATATCAGTAAAATTTTCATATAATAGTGGAATAAGCCCGATAAATAATTATATAAAAAGTTTTGGAGTCATAGTAGTCTCATAGAGGTGGAAGCAGGGGAGGAGCAGGCCAAGCCAGGCCACAGAAAATATTCAATTGAAAAAGCAAGAAAAGAAAGAGCGTGTGGATGGTAAGGGCTCGGGCTCCCTCTTTCATTATTCCAATAACAACACTTAGGATTGGAAATGGAAATGGAGATGTAAAAGGCCTGCGCTTGCCCCTATTGAGCAATAAGAGTTGGCAGTTTCAGTTGCAGTTCCAGCAGAGGAATAAGGAGAAGAAGAACAGACAAAATGTTACCATCAGTTATACTAACAGTAGCAGTGGAGGGGATTCTGCTTCTGCTGCACTGGAATTGGAGGTTAATGAGATAAGGGAGAGTTGCAAAATGTGGAAATGGAAGGGTCAGCACTCCATCAATTACTTGGTTTCTTCAACTCCAAATTCACATCCCAATTCTCCTCCTCTACTCCTCCTCTACTCCTTGTCCATGGCTTTGGTGCCTCCATTCCTCACTGGCACAGGTTAGCGAGATAAGATTGCTCTTTCTTGTTGTGAATTGTGTAGCGGGTTAATTATTGGGTGCATAAAAACGTAGCTCCTTTATTGTGAGTTCAATTCAAATTGCGTTCTGGGCATTTTCGACTATATTTTTTTTTTGGTATGGATACGTGGTATGGTATGATGAGTATTGCATTATAGACGCCCCGGTTACGCACCCACCTCCCAACGCCACCACTCCCGGCTGCTGATACATAAACGGAAACCGACCCACCAGTCCGCTTCCACTGCCAAAACAACCCACGTGGCGCGTGACCTCACGCTCTACGTTGGGCTCCATCGGCGGAGGGCTGGACGAGGACTCCGCGGTACTGCTCTGGCTCGGGCTCTGCTGGTTGTTGCTATTCTTGTTGATGGCCACGATTTCGCTAGGTAAAGGGAAGCTCGTTTGGGCCTTCGAGCCGCGAAACTCACGCGCCGCGGCGTCGTAAGCCCTGGCGGCTTCCTCAGCGGTATCGGAGGTGCCAAGCCACACGCGGCTCTTCTTCCCGGGGTCTCTTATCTCGGCAGCGTATCGGCCCCAAGGCCTCTTTCTAACTCCTCTGTAATGCACCTCTTTCTTATTGTTGTTCCTGTTGTCAATGTTTTTCCTGTTGCCACTAATTGTTCTCTCTTTTGGTGCCATTGTTTTTTTTTTTTTCTGTTTTTCCCTTTGAAAGTGTGTGCTGTTTTTGTTTTGGAGAGGAAAGGTAGAAAATATAGTCGAAAATGCCCACCAACTCCGTATTAGATTTAATATGAAGCCATTTATTCTTCTTTTAGTTTTAAAAAATACGTAAAGAATGTATTATATATTTTTATTATTAGCCATTGCTTAATTAAGACTTGAGTCTTATACTTTGTCTTAAATAATGTATTTGATCCCATGTAATCTTGTAGTTGCACTCATCGTGGTGATGTATTATTGAGTATTGACCTTTTTTAAATGAACCTCGTTTTAAAAATTAAAATAATAACTTGTCTTCTAGAAAGATGATTTAGTGATGGACCATTGTGCATGCAACAGAACCACCTGGCGCACGCATACAAAGGTTCTACACTATTTGTTAAAAGTAAAAATAATTAAAATGTTTTGCTACATTTTATCTTTAGTTTACATCAGTCAATTATTGCTTTGTGCTAACAGCAAAAAAAAATTGATGTTTTTTTGACATAAACACTAATTGGACATCGAACTCAAAACAGAATTTAACTCATTTTGGATTTGAATATGATACCCCCATTAAGCTGCGCTTGCCAATTTGTTCGCCTTTGGGATAGAAAATTCGAAACCGACAGCTTAATTTATTTGCTCGTGATTTCAAATAAAAAGCACAAAGTGGCGAGATCATCTCAAAGTTTTGATGCGAATCAAAACCGGATTACTGAAACGACAACGTATAAGTCTCATTGATGAGTATTGCATTATAGTATATTTCTATAATGCAATACTCATCATACCAAATGGGTTAAAGGTCAAGAATGAAATTTGGAGCTCAAAAGAAAAAAGAAAAACTAGATATTAAAAACAGATGGAAAGTTGTTGAAGTAAACAATACTAGAACTAAAACTGTACTGTATAGTCAATCTCTGTATTTAAATCATCTTTCAAAAATCTGGTTTGCATTTTGAACTGAGAGAGAAGAAAAGAAAAAGGAGAAAAATTAAGGCAGTGGTGGGGGTCGCTGTGATGAGCAAAAAGACAAAGGTTAGGAGTGGGGAAGCCTAGGAGTAGGAGGTTATAATGCTCTGATTGAATGATTATATTTACGATAAACCTGCTATATTTTCTACCATAAGAATCTAGTCAAACCCTTGTTCGAGGGCTTGTTCTGTTGAATTGTGCTGGTGGCATGAACAACAAGGCAATTGTTGATGATTGGAGAATCAAGCTATTGTTACCATTGCTTTGGTTCATTGATTTTTTGTTGAAGCAAAGGCCAATTGCTTCTGCTATATTTGAGCGTGTGAAACAAAGGTATTTTCTCTTCTCTCTATTCAGTCCATTGTTCATTATCCCAAGACACTAGAGTCAAAATTTAAAAAAAAAAACTCTATGATGTGCATATCTTGGTGCTGTAGGGAAACACTGAGGAATATTTTACTGTCCATTTATGCAAATAAGGAATCTGTGGATGAAACACTGGTTGAGGTATTAATATTCTCCACTTATACGCCATTTTAACCCGTTACAAAAATGGCTTCTCATAATTCATGAATCGACCTCAAAACTGCAGATCATACTAGAGCCCGCCAATGAGGAAGGGGCACTTGATGCATTTGTTTCGATTGTAACAGGCCCACCAGGGCCGAACCCAGTTCAATTGATGCCATCAATCTCTATACCTGTACTAGTTTTATGGGGTGATCAGGATCCATTCACACCCCTCGATGGACCTGTTGGTAAATACTTCTCATCTCTGCCTTCTAAACTCTCAAATGTGAAGTTAATTGTATTGGAAGGAGTAGGACATTGCCCCCATGACGACAGGCCTGAGTTGGTCCATGAAAAGATGCTTCCTTGGTTGGCTGAAACATTTAATTTCTGAGGAATTTACTTTCTCATCAGCAAGTTTTAACGAGCATTAAATATTATTCCTATTGTAAAAAGACAAAACAACTCTTGTATTTATGTTGTATATATCAATTCTTATTCAACCGCTTGGTTATCTTTTGGCGCCGAAAGGAATGTTGGAGAAACTGATCTCTGACAAGTTGTAGAATCTCCAAATTGATTCAAGAAATATATCAAATTATTCAATAAAAAATCAAATTCATATTGCTCATGTCAATGATATGTGAATGATAGGATCCAATTTTAAGAAACCGAATTAGAGCTTGTAAGAAACCGAGGTGGACCCGCGTCAGGCTTCGATGAGAACCATAGTTCTGGTGGGGTAGGGGTCCCTGAAGAAGTGGGTGACGGTGAGGGGAGCAGTTCTGAGCCGAGCAGACCCCCTACGAAGAGAAACCTTGGCCATAGGATGGAGGCAGATTCTTATCCTATTGACTATATAGCTTGTGCCACCACCCCAACTGATCTGCTCAAGCTTAGAACCCTTTATAACATACCTGAAGAAATTCTCCTTGTAATCCCTGGAAAAGATGACGTTCCTAGTCGGCCTCCGAGAGGGTATGTGACAATGCATTTACAGAGTTTCAAACTAGGAGCTCGGTTGCCCCTTCAACGTTATTTTGCTAAGATATTGGGTGGTATGCACCTGGCTCCAGGTTAGCTACACCCAAATGGGTGGAGGGTCCTCTCCGCTATGTATGTGTTATGGGAGAGGTGTGGATCAGAGGAACCCTCCCTTGTTGAAGTGAAGCATTTGTATCAGCTCAGGAGTAGCCCAAAGGAAGCAGGGTGGTATTACTTCATGTCGAGCTCTGCAAAGAGGAAGCCAATCACCGGCTTTCCTTCCTCTTGTAAGAATTGGAAGAACAAATTCTTCTTTGCTGGAGGAAATTAGTGTCCAGCAGCCCGCTCGCTTGGTGGTGATATTTACCTTCCTACGCGCTTTGTCATCCCAGGTTGTTTATTTTTTGCTTATTTTCTTTCTCCAATCGTTACTTATTGGGTTCTTTAACCTTGTTTGCTCTTTTAGAATCGTGGGGTTTGATTAAGGAGCTTGAAGACAGACCCTTGCTCCAGGTAGAAACTGCTTTAGTGAACGCGTCTACCTGCCAAGACCTCCTGTCATCAACAAATCTGGTCGGATTGCGTTTAGTGGACGTAGCTGCCGAAACGGATAACAAGATCCTCAGTGCTATGACCAGGAAGCGTGGTTGGGCTCCAAGCAGCTCCAGCAATCCCCCTCCTTCAAAGAAAACCAATGTTTGTCCACCCAAGGCTTCTGTTCCTGCTCTGCCCCCTCCTCCACCTCGGAAAAATGGTGGGGAGAAGGTGAGTGATAAGAGTCCTGAGGTCAGCATTCAGTCCGGGGACCAATCCTCTCCTATTCCATCTCGGGAACAAGGTGACTACCTGAGCCCGTACCAGAGGGATTATGACAAATTGGTGGGGCCCAAGATGGTGAAGGATATCGAGAGTATGAACCTTGTCGAGTTGGCTGGCTCCGTTCAAAGAGTCTCCTTTAAGCTGGCCACCTTGGTTTCATGCTACAAGAACAAGTCCCTTCGCCATGAGAGGAGGCTTCAAGCCGATAACCAGGACTTGAAGAAAAAAGATTAGTCTGCCAGCCGCTCAAAGGAAAAACTGCTCGATCTGCACAAGCAAATCATAGACCTGGAGGAGAAAGTGGCCATAGCTGAGTCCACCTTCGTCAAGCTTGAGAGTGAGTTGGGTGATCTGAAGTCTGATCTCCAGGCCACTCAGAGTAAGCGGGATACCTTGAAGACGGCTCTTGAGGGAGAAATCAAATCTGTGAGTGAGCAGTTGGCCGAGACGAAAGGCAAATCTGCTGATGTGGATGATCGGCTGGATGCAGAGTATGACTCTGGGGTTGCTTTCTGCTATAAGTGCATTATGTCTGTGCTTAAGGAAGAATATCCAGAGCTTAACATGAGCAAGCTTGAAACTGGAGTGTAGAGGTATATGGCCGAGGCCGACCAGGGGAGTAAGGAGCAGGATGACCAAGACCAGACGGAGGCTCCCTTAGGAGGGGTGCAGGTAGAGGAAGCAGGAGATCGTGCTCCTGAAATTGGTCAAGGGTCAGTGCCTCCTCCCCCTGATGTTGGTAATCCTCCTCTTCCAGAGATTGCTGATCCTTCAACTGTTGAGGCTGCTGATCCTCATAACCTTTAGACTTATTTTTGTATAAATTCTGAACTTTCATTTATTTACAAACGTTTGAACGCTTATAAATTCTTGGCTGATTTTCTACTGGCCTTCTTGTCTTGGTTTTGCTTATGGGTAGTTTCTACAAATCTCCTTTACAATTTTGTTTGATTTTGCCTGTTGGTTCTTTAGTGGACTAACCAGGAACTGGCACTTGCCTGCCTTAGTAAAATTAGTAGATTTAACTGCTGGCCCATTAGACGACCGAGCCGGAATAGGCACTTGCCTTAATAAAAATTTCGTAAAATTACCTGCTGGTCCTTTCGGCGACCGAGCAGGAATAAACACTTACTTGCCTTAACAGATTTCCGTAAAATTGCATGCTTGTCTTTCGTTGACTGAGCAGGAATAGGCACTTGTTTGCCTTAGTAGAATTTCGTAAAACTGCCTACTGATCTTTTGTTGACCGAGCATGATTAGGCACTTATTTGCCTTAGTAGATTTCCGTAAAATTGCCTGCTGGTCTTTTGTTGACCGAGCAGGAATAGACACTTGTTTGCCTTAGTAGAATTTCGTGAAATTGCCTGTTGGTCTTTTGTTGACCGAGCAGGATTAGGCACTTGTTTGCCTTAGTAGATTTCCATAAAATTACCTACTAGTCTTTTGTTGACCGAGCAGGAATACGCACTTGTTTGCCTTAGTAGAATTTTGTGAAATTGCCTGCTGGTCTTTTGTTGACCGAGCAGGATTAGGCACTTGTTTGCCTTAGTAGATTTTCGTAAAATTACCTGCTGGTCTTTTGTTGACCGAGCAGGAATAAGCACTTGTTTGCCTTAGTAGAATTTCGTGAAATTGCCTACTGGTCTTTTGTTGATTGAGCAGGAATAGACACTTGTTTGCCTTAGTAGAATTTAATGGACTTGTTAACAGGGGGATTTCATGCTGAATTCATCTTTATTGAAACTTACGTGTGTTACAGAAATGCGGAATATATGCATGTGCAACAAGTCATCATGCATTTAACGGAAATAACTTATCAAAATGAAGATTTAGTAGAGCACTTTGCTTACTGGAAGTACTTCTTCAAGTGCTCAGCGTTTCACGACCTCTTCATGTCTCGTCCATCTAGGTAAGCCAGCTTGTAAGCTCCTGGTCCAGTTGCTCGTATTACCCTATAGGGGCCTTTCCATTTTGGGCCAAAAGCGCCATGGTTAGGATCTCTAGTATTTTGGTTTACCTTCCTGAGTACCCAATCACCTGTTCAGAACTGCCTCACGCGTACGTTCTTGTTGTAGTAACACATGACTCTTTGATGACATTGGGCCACTTTCTGCGAGGCCCCTTCCCTTTTCTCCTCCAGCAGGTCTAGGCTCAAGCAGATCTGCTCATCGTTTTGCTCTTCGTTGAAGTATTCTGTCCGATGTGTCCCCACTCCCATTTCTGCTGGGACTATCGCCTCATGACCAAAAGCTAAAGCGAACGGGGTTTCCCCTGTGGCAGTTTTGTGAGTTCTCCGGTAAGCCCAAAATACTCCTGGTAGCTTGTTAGAGTGCAATTTAAGCACTAGTTTTGCATTGTTTACTTCCCTTAATATCGATGTTTTGCACTTAATAATAGTGATTTACTTGTGTTTTACTTTTGTAGGTGCAATTCTATTGATTGGTGATAAAATTAAGCTACAAGATGATATTTAATGATGATTGTTCTCTTGGAGAAATTATGAGCGTCAGAAGAACTTTGTTGATAAGGCGTGGGCGCGTGCTGTCAACTACGGACCTGCAGTTTTTAGTTTAACGTGTTTTGTATTTTTGGTTATTTTTGTAATTACGAATTTAATATTTCAGATATTAGTATTTTATTTTAAATAGAACTCTAAAAGAGAAGAGAGAGAGAGTATTTAAAGGAGGAATCTATTGTGAAAAAGGGGGATTTTGGATTGGAGAAAAAGAAAGAAACCCTAGATCTAATTTTTCTCTTATCTCTATGAAGAGCTAAACCTATTTTTCTGGTTGAAGGATAATGAAGCTTTGATTCATCACTACTGTGAGATCTTTCTTATGCTTTAATTGTTTTATTACTTTTTGGGTATTTGTTTATTCTCTGAATTAGTTTCATGATTATGTTTGTTAATTAGGTAATTGGCCACTATTTAATTATCAACTTAATCTATTGTCAATTAAAGGATTCATCGTATGAAGATTTTAATGTTTATGACAAATAACATAGCAGAGAGTTGTGTTGTGAGAATAAACAATCTAATTTAAATGAATCATCATATGTGTTGATTAAGATTTGGGTCTCTCTGGTTTTTCAGGCTGTCAATTAATTAAATCCTATGATCGTATCTAGGGTTGTCTATTGATTAGGGAAATAACCAACGGTCGTACCTTAGTTATCGACTAGTTAAGGAGAGATTGGCTATTAGAGGGTCTCAGTAGCTATAACCGGTCTATTCATAAGTAATAATAATCTATATTTGAATCAATGATCAGTAGTCGAATCAAGCTGAGTTAATTCCTTCAACCAGAGCTTTCTCCAATTTGAATTACAACTTTAATTTGCATTCTTGTTATTTTAATTTGATTTTTATTATTGTCAACAATTCCCCCATTTTACGTTTTACGTTTCAAAAGGATTTAAATAATTATCGATCTCTGTGGACACGACCCTGCTTAATCACTATACACAATTTATTTAGAGTAGGAATTTATTTTTGTTGGCTTCGACAACCATCAAATTTTGGCACCGTTGCCGGGGATTGGTGTCATTTATTTAATCCTTTTTACTTTTTACTTGGTGTATGGTTCGTTCTTCTCGTACAGGTACACTTTCGTTTGATCCTGAAATTGAGAAGACAGCTCGCTAGCTGAGACAGCAGACGAAGTGAGCTAAGCAACGATCCTCGTCGCCTTTGCTTTCTGAAACAGATACAGTGCCTGATTTAGTTGAATCATCTAGCGATTCAGAAGAACAAGTGATGGATAGACCTGCACCTGTAGAAAGAACTCTTAGAGAGTTAGCTGAACCAGACTTGAATCAACAACCACTCTGTATTCAATATGTATACTTGGAGGTAAATTTTGAATTAAAGTCTGGTCTTATTCATTTATTACCCAAGTTTCGTGGTTTTGCAGGTGAAGATCCTCATAAACATCTTAAGGAGTTTCATGTTGTGTGTTCAAGTATGAGACCACAAGGCGTGACTGAAGAGCAGATTAAGCTGCGTGCTTTTCCTTTCTCTTTAGATGGACTAGCTAAAGACTGGTTGTACTACTTGCCTCCTAGATCAATTACAACGTGGAATGGTTTGAAGAAGCAGTTCCTGGAGAAGTACTTTCCTGCTTCAAGAGCTGCTAACATCAAAAAAGACATTTGTGGGATCAGACAACTTCCTGGGGAGACTTTGTATGAGTATTGGGAGCGATTCAAACAATTGTGTGCCAACTGTCCTCAGCATCAGATTTCTGATCAACTTCTTATTCAATATTTTTACGAAGGACTATCATTGATGGATAGAAGTATGATAGATGCTGCTAGTGGAGGCGTGTTGGTAAACAAGACTCCTACTCAAGCAAGGGAGTTGATCTCAAATATGGCTGCCAATGCACAACAATTTGGCAGCAGGCAAGATCCCACTTCAAGGAAGGTGAATGAGGTAAATATTTCTTCTGTTGAACAACGTTTAGATAAACTCACTTCTCTTGTGGAAAAGTTTGTTGTAGGTAATGTGCAACATGTAAAGACTTGTGGTATTTGTTACAATATGGGTCATTCAACTGATATGTGTCCTACACTTCAAGAAGAACCCGTTGAACAAGCCAATGCAGTTGGAGGATTTCCAGGCATGCCTCAGAGGAGGTATGATCCTTATGCACAAACATACAATCCGGGATGGAATGATCATCCCAACTTCAGCTATGGAGTTAGGCCGTCAGGATTCCCACAACAGTATCCACCAAGACAACCAGCACCTCCACAGTCAACCTCCAAGTCAGGTATATCTCTTGAAGAAATTGTTAAATCACTTGCGACTAACACTCAACAATTTCAGCAGGCAACTACAGCAAGCATTCAGAACTTGGAGAACCAAATGAGTTAATTGGCGACTACAGTGAGCCGTCTGGAGTCTCAAGTATTAGGGAGATTGCCTTCACAATCTGAGGTGAATCCAAAGCAAAACGTTAGTGCTGTCATCCTTAGAAGTGGGACGGAGTTGCAAGAGCCTAGTAAGAAAGTGACAAAGCATGTAGAAGATGAGCTTGAGAAGAATGAATTGATGCCTCAATCTCATGATGAGGAACCCACCAGAGCTAAACCCCTACCTATTGTGATACCTCCTCCTTTTCGAAGCCGGTTTACAAAATCAAAGAAGGAGGAACAAGAGAAAGACATCCTTGAGACATTTTGCAAGGTTGAGGTAAATATTCCTTTATTAGATGCTATAAAATAAATACCTCGATATGCTAAAGTCCTTAAGGAACTATGCACCTCTAAGAGAAAATTAAGAGGAGATGAAAAAGTTCACATGGGGGAGAATGTTTCAGCAGTTCTTCAAAAGAAACTACCTCCTAAGTGCAAGGATCCAGGTATGTTTACTATCCCTTGTAAAATTGGTAGTGTTAGAATTGAAAAGGCTTTGTTAGATCTAGGAGCTTCTATTAATGTCATGCCTCGTTCTATTTATTCATCTTTGAATATTGGTCCATTAAAAGAAACTGGCGTGATAATTCAACTAGCCGATAGGTCTAATGCATATCCTGATGGGGTATTAGAAGATGTCTTAGTACAAGTTAATGAGTTGGTTTTTCCTGTTGATTTTTATGTACTTGATATGGAAGATGATAACTCCTCTAATTCTGTCCCAATTTTGCTAGGAAGACCTTTTCTTAAGACTGCTAGGACTAAAATGGATGTACATAAAGGGACTCTCACTATGGAGTTTGATGGAGAGGTTATAGAATTTAATATGAATGATACCATGAAATATCCTAGTGAGGAACATTCGGTATTTTCTGTGGATGTTATTAACCCTATAGCGCAGGAAATTTTTTACAAGGAAAAGACGAAAACATTTCATGATAGAGTGATTTTGAGAAAGGAGTTCTCTGTTGGTCAAAAAGTTCTTCTTTTTCATTCTAAGCTTAAACTTTTTCCGGGTAAATTACGTTCTTGCTGGGTTGGACCTTTTATTGTTACTAATGTTTTTCCTCATGATGCAGTTGAGATTCGTAGTCCGACCTCTGACAAAGTTTTTAAGGTTAACGGTCATCGCTTAAAACCTTTTTATGAAGGTTTTTCGGTGAATATTGTGGAGGATGTGGCTCTCGAGAGTCCCAATTATGGAGATTGATGCATAAATGTGTCTAGCCAAAGACATAAAACAAAGGCGCTTTTTGGGAGGCAACCTAAATGATTTATTTATTTTGGTTTTTGTTATATCTTCTTTTAATTTTGATTCAGATTTTTTTAAAAATAATGTGTTTGCTTATTTTGGCTAGAAGAAAATTTTTTATAAGGCGTGCCCACGTCTTAACTAAAAAGTACTTCTGTAATTTTTAAAGTAAAATAGTTTTAAGGCGTGCCCACGTGCTTGTTAGAAAAGTACTTCTGAAATTTTTAGTGTCTCAAGTGATTCATCACTAAAAAAATAAAAAAATATTTATTTATTTATTTTATTTTATTTTTTTTCTATTTATTTATTTAAAAAATGAAAAAAAGAGATTTTCTTTTGTTTTTTCTTTTATATATTTATTTATTTATTTATAAAAAAATCAAAAAAATCACTGTTCAAAAAAAAAAATTTTTTTTTACTGTTCACAAAATCCCTAATTTTCCAGAACTTGTTTTCTTCTCCAGCCGCTTGCAGCACACCAGCAACAAACCAGCAGCAAACCAGCTCGCCGGAAAATGCACCACCCCACGCGCGCAGCACCAGAATCGAGCACCATCCCGCGAGTGCAGCACCAGTATCCCGTGTCTCGCAGCGCAGCAGCGCGCAACGCAGCGCAGCACCCGCAAAGCAAGCCTCAGCAGCGCGAATCAACCCCAGCTGCGCGTGCAACGCGAACCAGCCCCAGCCCGAGCACGTAACGCAACAAGCGTCACCAGCGCGCGCACCAGCAATCCCCCAGCGCGCAGCAACAGCCGTAGCACACAGATTCAACATCACCAGTTCGCAGCATCAGTCCCAGCCCGCACGCGCAACACAACCAGCACCAACCCGCGCAGCACAACCATCCGCGCGCAACTGAACCAGCAACCGTGTACCCGTAAGCTCCAGTCGAGCAGCAATAGTCCGCAACCAGCCTACGACCTGCATTCCAGCCGCGTGAATCGAAATCCGTGACACGATAGAGCAGAATTTGGCCGCATACTTCGAGAGTGTGGGATTTACCCCACCATTTCCGCCAAGCCCATAGACGTTATGTGGATCAAAGCTCACAATTCAGGGAAGTTTCTTTTTGCCCTTAATCTTTTATCCTTACGCTTTAATTTTGTTGTGAGCTTTGATTATCTTACATTGGGGACAATGTAAGTTCTTGGTGTGGGGGAGAGATTTTTGCATTATTGATGTCTGGAATTATTATTTTCACTCTACTCATCCTTAAATGATTTTGGAGTTAGTATGCTTCATATATCATTAATTTTCTTTTCCTTTCTCTCTCACTACTCTTTTCCCATCTATCTCAAATTATTTACATCTATTTTTATTCTATCATACTCTTTCATCACTCACATTTTATCTTTCACTTTTCATATTACTACATAAATCTTTCTCACTTCTTATCATTTTTACCTTTTCTTTTATATATCACTCATACCTTCTTCTCATTCTACACCACGATTGATGGTTGATTCATTTGAAGAGTGTACATGATTTGATGGCAAATTTACCAACTTTGTGAGGATTTGAGCCTATGAGTAACCACTTTGCTCTAATATTTTTGTTAATATCAATCTTAGTTTGTTTATTCTAGAACTTGCTTTGTTATGCATGTTGAAGCCGCATTACGGGATTTTATGCATTAAAATGATAAGGGCAAACCCTTTTCCATTTTTCTATTCTCGCATTTTTTTTTCTCTACCCGAAGACCTTTATTTGCTATCTTTGTTTGAGCCTTAACCATTACCCATCTAATTTTCTCCGTCTACTTAACCATTTTTCTTCTTTTTGAGCCTCAATTTAAGGAGATTTTTTGGACTCATTGCGTGGATATATTTTGTTGCTTTTTCTACCTTGTAATAAAGTTTCTCAATTAGATCAACAAGCATTATGCTTGAATTAAATTGTGCAAGGTTCGTTTCTTTTGTTTGATTCAAAAACCAAAAAAAAAAAAAAAGAAAAAACAACAAAAAAAAGAAAAAAAAAAAGAAAAAGAAAAATCAAAAAAAAGAAAGAAAAAAAATGTCGTCGACCCAAGCTCCATTCTTCTCTCCCAGTCTGGTTTTCAGGAGTTTCTTTATTACTTTGTTGGCCGCTTCCACCTGTCCGTTTGCCTGGGGGTGTGCGGGGGTGCAGAACTTCAGGTCCACCCCCAAGTTTCGGCAAAATTCCCTGAAGTTGTTGTTGTCAAATTGCCTCCCATTGTCTGTAATGATGGCATAGGGGATCCCGTATCTGCAGATGATATTCTTCCAAATAAAATCCGTCGTCTTTCTCTCCGTGATTTGGCTGAGGACTCCCACTTCTACCCACTTGGTGAAGTAGTCTATAGCCACAATTGCATGTGTTGCTGCTCCTCGGCCCTTAGGTAATGGACCAATCAGATCGATTCCCCATTGGGCAAAAGGCCATGGGGATGACATAGTGGTTAGCTTTTCTGGGGGTTGAGCATGAACCTCCGAGAAGCTCTGGCAGATTTTACAGTTCTTTGCCATCCTTTTTGCATCCTGGTGCATGGTCGGCTAGAAGTATCCTTGTCGAAGTGCCTTGAAGGCTAAAGTTCTTGCTCCCGAATGGTTGCCACATATTCCTTCATGAATCTCCCTCAACACATAATCTGCTTCCTCGTCATCCAAACATCTCAAAAGGGGCAAGGTGAACCCTCGACAGTAAAGTACCCCATCTGGTTTTTGGAGCATTTGCCGAAGAGGCTGGTCAATCATCACAACTATCGGGTGGGCCTGAAAATATGGTCGGAGTTTGCGTGCTGCTGTTATTAGATCTAGTGCCCATTTCTCCATCAGTGGATACCTGGTTTCTGCGTCTACCAGGGCCTTGCTAGTGTAGTATACGGGGTGTTGCTTTCCTTCTTCTTCTCTGACTAATACCGAGTTGGTAGCCCATTTTGAGATTGCCAAGTACAAAAACAGCTAGTCACCTTCCCTCGGAGTTGATAATAATGGGGTGCGGGCCAGATATTCCTTCAGCTTCCCAAACGCCTCCTCATATTCTAATATCCACTCCATTTTTCTCCCTTTCTTTATGGTTTGGAAGAAAGGGTGGCATTTATCTGTGGCCCGCAAGATGAATCGGCTCAATGCTGTCAATTTCCCTGTAAGGCTCTGCACCTCCTTAACTGTTCGTGGGGATCTCATTTCTGTTACCGCCCATATCTTTTCTAGGTTGGCCTCGATCCCTCGGTGACTCACCAGGAATCCCAAAAATTTGCCAAAGCTGACCCCAAATGCACATTTCTCCGGGTTCATCTTCATTTCATACTTCCTCAGCAACTCAAAGGTCTCTTCCAAGTGCTTCACATGATCCCTCGGTTCTTTAGACTTTGTGATCATATCGTCCACATATACCTCTATAGTGTGACCGATCAATGGCTTGAAAATCTTGTTCACCAACCTTTGATAGGTAGCTCCTGCATTTTTCAGGCCAAAAGGCATTACCCTGTAGCAAAACAAACCCATGTTAGTTATAAAAGTGGTGTTTTCCTCATCCTGCTCGTCCATAGGTATCTAGTTGTATCCCGAAAAGGCATCTATAAAGCTGAGCAGACTATGACCCGCTGTTGAGTCCACCAATTGATCTATTTTTTATAGGGAAAAACTATCCTTATTAAGGTCTGTGAAGTCCACGCACATTCTCCATTTCCCGTTGGCCTTCTTTACCAGTACTACATTAGAAATCCACTCCGGGTACTTGGCCTCCCTTATAAATTCTACTTTCAACAGCTTTTCCATATCTGCATTTATGGCTTCGTACCTTTCCAGATTAAAGCACCTCATTTTCTGCCTCACCGGCCTTGCCCCCTTCTTGATTGCCAACTTATGACAAGCTACCCCGCGATCAATTCCTGGCATGTCCTCGTAAGATCATGTAAATATATCTATATGAGATTGTAGGCACTTTACCAGCTCGCCTTTTACTGCTCCGGTCAGTCCTGATCCGATCTTAACCACTCTGCTCGAGTTACTCTTGCTCACCACAACCTCCTCCAGTTCCTCAACAGGTTCTTGATGACCCTTTTTTGAATCTCCTCGGTTGTCCAGTGAGGTAACCTGTAGTGTCTACTTGGCCGCTATAGTGTAACAGCTCATCGCCATTCTCTGGTTACCTTTTACTACGCCTACAACTCTGTTGACTCTGTATTTCAACGCCAGATAATGCGTAGATATAACGCATTGGCTTATCCTCATGAAAGGTCGTCCCAGTATCATTTGGTAAGGGCTTCTCTCTTCTACCACGACGAAGTCCAGCATCACTGTTCTTTCAAATAGATTTGATCCTACAGTAATTGGGAGCTCGATGATCCCCATGGAGGTTAACCGTCCTCCTCCAAAACCCTTCAAGGATGTATTCGTCCGTTCCAATTTTAAGTCTGAAATTCCCATATCATCTAGGGCAGACTTAAACAGTATGTCAACCGAGCTGCCCGTGTCCACCAGTATTCGTTGTAATTCTGTACCAGCCACCATTGCCTTAATCACCATTATCCTCATGAGGATATAAAATACCTTCTTCGTCGTCATCTGTCCACATAATAGGAACTTACCTCACTTTCGCCCTTTTAGCTGCTGGCAAATTGAAAAGCACCTTTTTTCTAGTCACGGCGTATCTCCCATAGTTCTTTCGTGGCCTATTCAAATCCCCAGCCAATGTTGGCCCCCCTGCTATCACACGAATAATTGGCTGTTCACGTTCTAGGCTCCTCTCAACTCCTTCATCCCGCGTGTACTGTGATTCAATGACGGGGGACACTCCATCTACATATTCATCCAGGTATCGGTTCCTCACCAAATCCTCCACCTGAATCTTTAGGTCGCGATATTGGCTGATTGTGTGACCATGAGTGTCGTGGAACTTACAGAATCTGCTCTTATCATGTCGGTGAGCGGGTTTTGTTATAGGGGCTGGGGGGTACAGCAGTCCTCGTCCCTCGATACTTTCATACAACTCCTCCATAGGGACTTTTAATGGAGTGTATTGTCTATATGTCAAGCTCTGATCAATCAGTTGGACTGCTCAGCTATCATGGATATCGTCCCGAGCTGATATTGTAGGTAGCTGACCTAGCGGCCCAGCTTTGGAGTTTGTGGTATGTAATGCCCTAGGAGCATTGTGATAAGGATGGGCAGCCAACTGCCGAAATTCTCGTTACCGCTCCGGGAATGGGGGGCGCGGTGGCTGTGCTCGGCTGTATTGGAACTGTTGCGGTCTTTGAGCCATAGGGTAAGGGCGAGACCGATCAGATATTGCGCCCATCACCGAGGATTCCCCAGCTCGCTTTCCCGACCCGCTCCCGCTCGGGGTTCTCCTTTCCTTTCGTCTCAACTCCTCCAGCTGTTCGCTCTTTATCCTCACCGATTTTTCTTCTTCGATTTCTATATCCCTCCTTGCCTGCTCATACCCCACCGAATAACTCTGCACCAAAGGACTTCTCAAGTTATAATACAGTCGGCCTATTCTCACACCCTTTTTTAATCCCCTCAACGCCTGCGGGTGATTGAAAGCTCCCAAATCCAGCACGACCCGATGGTATCGTTTTACAAAATCCCGAAGGGATTCATGTTCCTCCTGCTTTATCCCCATCAGTTCCATCATGTCGTCCTCTGGGGCCACTGCTCCTCGGAACTGCTCGGCCAACTCTTGGCACATCTGCTCGTAGCCTTTTATACTTCCTCATGGCAGCTTGCGGTACCATTCTCGAGCTCGTCCCTCTAGTGTCAATGGGAACACCTGCACCTCTGGGCTGGTGTTAGTCCCTGTACACCCGTGATGTCGTTGAAACGTTCAATATGCACCAGCGGGTCACTTTGCCCAGAGTATTTGAGGTCGGGGAAACGGAAATCTCTTGGGATTACAGTACCCATGATCTCGGTTGATAATGGAGACTCTTCATCTAGCATTATCCTTTAGCTCGGGGGCTTTCTCTTGACCTGAATCTCCTTCATCACCTGCGCCAATCTGCGAACCTCTCCCTCCAATTCCACAGCACGGTCAGGATCGCGTGCAGCTATCTAATCTCGCTCCTGCTCGGCATTCTGTAACCGTTGTCTGAGCTCTCCTTCATCAACCCTGGCCCCTCGGCCATCAATTTTCAGTACTCGTCCGGAGTGAGATTGGTCCCTCACTTCATCCACGCGCTCCCCTGGAACTCGACCAATACTTCTATAAGGGTGCACCCCATAAGGTTGGTCCACTGGTAGAGGGATTTCCTTAACTTTATCTCTCCCCACAGGGATTTTATGGTCCCTTCTCCGCTCATCCCTCAACTCATGCAATATGGCCGTGAGAGTTTCCATTTGTGTCTCCATTCGTTCCATTCAATCTTACATCATCCTCTCTCTAGCTTCATTTCCTATCTCTCGAAGAGTAATTGTTTCACCAGTTTCATTGTCCCCACCTAGGGCATCCTTCCTTGTTATATCCATAACCGACTGTTCATTGCTTCTCTGATGACTACTAGTTTGGCGGTAGCTTTTTATCCAGCTTCCCCACAGACGGCGCCAAAATGTTGATGCTGAAATCTGCTCGCCTTTGGCCCGACCAGATCTTTACACCAACGCTTATGTGATCGGTAGTGAGGGTGTCAATTTCTTCTTGCTTCAACGATCTCTTTAGTCACAGAATTTGGAATTGCCCTTCATTTTCCTACTAAGCCTGCGTTCACCAAAGTGGATCAGAGACACTGGTGGTTTTACCGGCGTAAACCCTTTGATGCCTTAGTTAGCACAAGGTGTTTACGGGAAAACGGTATAATTTAAATTTGACAAGTTGCTTATAATTCGCTCACAGTTTGTATTGAAAATGGTCTGGTTTCAATTCGGCAGAGTTTTCCCTTCCCTCAATTTTTATGTCCCCTCTCTATTGGTTTTTCCTTCTTTTTATAGCCGTTGTCCCACGTTTCCGTTCCCCTTTCATCTCCCCCTTTTTCGGGTAGTGGCAGCCCCTCATGGGACTCCAACTGCTACACTATGGGTAAACGTGGGGCACTGTATTTCCCTCAACGGTTCTGGGCATAGCGCAACTGTCGTGATTTCGTGAGATCGTGTTCCTTCTTTTTTGGGAGATAGGTATCTGCTCGGCACATGTCTCTGGTCGGTATATTCCTTTTACTGATACTCGTCTCTAATTGGCCCATGTTCGTAGGAGGCTCATTATCAGTGTTCTACTCGTACCATTTGGCTGAGGTGCTCATTATTAGTGTTCTGCTCGTACTACTTGGCTTGATGATCCATGCCGTGGTGGGGATGATGGCATGGCTGAGCTGATGCTCTTATTTACTTAACAAAATGTATGACAAATGATACTTTATTTTAATTATGGTATAAAACATGTGAATTTATCAAAGCCTAAGTCAACCCAAACTAAAATCAAATTAAAATGATTTTAGTTGGGTTGCGTTGGACTGTTGCCCAAACTTTGGGTTGGTTTAGTTTGAAACTAGCATTTGGATCTTTGGTTGAATTTGGGGCTTACAATAAATCGACCCCATATTTTTTCTTCCCGCATTCCTTAGAATAAATATGTAATAAAATAACACAAAATTTAGTACACAAGGCACAAATGACAAAAAATAATTTTCATCTTGTAGTGAACTTTTCTTATTGATAATGTTCTATTTTTTTTATTCTATTTACTTCTGTGAACATATAATTGTAGGCATCCACAAATGTTAAGGATAAGCAATTATTCATATAAGTTATTTCACAACTCCTGTACTTATATCATCAATTGCTTGACCTTTAGTTATTTTCCTTGCTAACTTGAGTGAGACTCACCGATACAGCTAATATTGGATTTCTTGGATGAAGCTGCTCAGAAGACAATAATGCTTGTACGTGAAACGACCCGTCCCGCACCCTCAGGGCGAGTCTATCTAAACTCGTATAATCGAATCGATAATAATTATGATATCTAATAATTCTATCAAAAATTCGGCAAAATCTCTCCTATAAATAAAACATCCCCAAACCTGCAATTTACAAAACAATACTCCCAAAAATAACTCAATATCCACCCATCCTTCATAACCAACTTCTCAAGTCAACATATCAAATATCACCCAAATCATTCTAATATTAAAATACAATGGTTATCTTTAATTACAAAATATAATAAATAAATACAATTCGCAATATCCCAAATATCAAAATATTAAATCTACGACTCCTAGCACCATCACGTGGCCACAATTTTAAATCTAACTATCGTTGCTGGGTCGACTGATGTACCTGCAAATCTCCTGTGACGGGAGAAAATATAATAAAAATGAGGTGAGTATAAAACTCAGTGAGTGGATAGTAGTTTTTGAAAAATAAATTTATTTAAAATAATTTAATCTTTCTCAAATCAATTTCATCAAAATATCATAAGAACTTATATAAACATATTCAATTCAAATCATGCACTAAAATAACAATATTACATAAATATGCATAAAATCAATGAAATTATAATACTTATAATATCAAATACTGAATACCAAAAACTATCATCAAACAAGTACCCAGGGGAATGATCTCATCATATCTGGACCTCGACGGATGGGCAATCAGGGAACCATCATGCCCCGGAGCTACAACGGATAGATGGGGAAATCTCATCTCATATCACATGTATCTCAACATTTGTATCTCTGTAATCATCATACTGCAAGCTTAAGCCCCCAAAAGGCAAAAGCGCCCAAACACACGGCCCAAAGCCTCTATGTGTGTTCAGACGAGCCCCAAAGGCCTCTATCTCATCTCATCTGTATCTCTGTATTCATCTCGTATTATCTGTATCTCTGTATCTGGAGGGGAAGGGTACTGTCCAATGATTTTCCAAACAACATTTATACACATGTACATAAACATATAATCACATCTGAAATCTCATTTTCTTTTTATTCAACATATCTCAAATCCACTCAATTCTAATATCATGCGTTTACTCAAAAACAATAATAAAATCATTAATCAAACTCATTCTTAATAACGATAAATATCAACACATAGATAAAAATCAATTTTCTAGAAAATCATTAAATCAAAGCATCAAATACTTATTCATCAAAACATATTGCACTGTATCATAAAATCAGCATATACTATAAAAATAGGTTTTGTATATTCCACTCACAGTGACGAAGTCCAGACTCGGTATCAACAACGTCCGCGGGTTGATTCTCGTTCGCGGATCCTCCTAATCAAGGAAACGACATAATCATTCTCTGTAAATTTGAAATACAACTAATCTTACATAATAATTCTCGAAACGAATATCTATCAACAATAAACTATTCCTGCATGCACAAAATTACCGAAATACCCCTACATGCCAAAATTCATTATTTTACCAAAATTATCCTCAGAATCTTCAATTACTAAATTGTCCTCAATTCAGATCACGAAAATAACCACAATGTCAGAAATTATGAAATTACCCTCGGCACATAAAATTACCAAAATGTCCTTAATGACTTAAATTACCGAATTTCCCTCGTAATTTCAAATTACCTCACTGCCCTAACCTAAAATTACCAAATTTTCCACTAATTCCATAAATTACAAACTCACCCTAAAGTTTTATGAATTTACCAAATTACCCCTGTCGGTCAACGATGACCGGTTTTCAGTCAACGACGACGGGAAGCTTAGGTCTAGTAGTTCAGACCTAGGTGAGTCCAATGGTGACGGCGGTGACCTCCCACGCGTGGCGATGGCGGCGGATTGAGCTCCCAAAGCCGCGAGCTTTCCAAGTGGCCGATCGTCGACAATTCGGTCGTTTCAGGTGACAAGGTTGGTCAGAAAATGATGCTGGTGACGTGAGGAGTAGAACCCAGCTGGAGGTGTGCCCAAACTCCAGTGAAATCAACGACGATGGTGATGGGTTTTTGGCCGTCAATTTTTTAGGTTCAAATGGCGGCGTTCCAGTCATTTTCCGGCAATGAGGACGGCTGGGTTATGACGGCCGGCTTCCAAGCTTCATATCGGTACCAAGCTCAGCCGATGAGGTGGCTGGAATCGCGAGATCCGTTCGGGTCAAGGTCGCGGGTCGGGTCGAATCCAGGTCAAAATCAGGTCAACTCTCTTTCTCACTCTCTCTCTCACGTGCCCCTCTTTCTTTCCTTTTTTGGAAACCAGCTTCCCCTTTCCATTTATAGAAACTGGCTTCTTTTTCTTTTCTTTTTTTTTTGCACTTAAGCTTAATACAAATTAAGCTTATACCAGACCCATGACGAAAATAAAATCCGACTTTGATCGCACTCAATTTATCTCGATTTAATGTTGTGACAATTTTAGAATTAATATCGAAGAGGAAAAATTAAATCATACACTTAATTAGGAAAAATCAAAGTGCATGTGTTACAGTACGTAATTCTTTTTTTTTTTTGTTTTGACCACGAGATATTATGGGGAGGGCCCCAACTGTGGGAGGCACCTTTAAGCCCGTACCACAACCCATACTAGAAGTTCCCGCTTGAACCGAGAGGCACAGGTTCTTCCAACAAAGGCGACTTCCATGCGAATCGAACTGGGGAGCAAACCCAGTCAAGCCACTTAAGGGGACTCCATTGCCAGTGGAGCCAACACTTTGTTGGTTGCTTGTACGTAATTTTGTTCGAAGCCTACCCTATGTTTTTGCTGCCTCAGGTATATTAATTTAACTTCCTCTTGGGCATCAGATATTTGTCATCATACTTGCAAAGAAACACTTGCACCTAATTAGCCTTTTCGGTTACTATGGTTTGCAAAAACCTGCTATATTTTCTACCATAAAAATCCATTCAAACACTTGTTCGAGGGCTTGTTTTGTTGAATTGTGCTGGTGGCAGCATGAACAACAAGGCAATTGTTGATGATTGGAGAATCAAGCCACAGTTGCCATTGCTTTGGTTCATTGATTTCTTGTTGAAGCAAAGGGCAATTGCAGATGCAATCTTTGAAGATGTGAAACGAAGGTATTTTCTCTTCTCTCTATTCAGTCCATTTTTTCGTTATCCTAAAACAGTAGTCAAAAATTAAAAGATTCTATGATGTGTATATATTGGTGCTGTAGGGAAACACTGAGGAACATTTTACTGTCCATCTATTCAAATAAGAAATCTGTGGATGAAACACTGGTAGAGGTATTATGTGCTATTTTAACCTCTTACAAAAATGGACTCAGATTTCATGAATTGACCTCAAAATTGCAGATCATACGAGAACTCGCCAATGATGAAGGTGCACTCGATGCATTTGTTTCGATTGTGACAGGCCCCCCAGGGCCGAACCCCGAGCAATTGATGCCATCAATCTCTATACCTGTACTAGTTTTATTGGGTGATGAGGATTCACCCCTCTCGATGGACCTGTTGGTAGATACTTCTAATCTCTGCCTTCTCAACTTTCATATGTGAAGTTAATTGTGTTGGAAGTAGTAGGACATTGTCCCCATGACGACAGACCCGAGTTGGTCCACGAAAAGCTGCTTCCTTGGTTGGCTGAAACATTTAATTTCTGAGGAATTTACTTTCTCATCAGCAAGTTTTGATGAGCATTATATATTATTCCTATTGTAAAAAGACAAACAGCTCTTGTATTTATATTGTATATGTCAAGTCTTATTCAACCGCTTGAATATCTTTTGGCGCCGAAAAGAATGTAGGAGAAACTGATACCTGACAAGTTGTAGAAGCTCCAAATTGATTCAAGGCATATATCAAATTATTCAATAAAAAGTCAAATTCAGCACAATAATAAAGAACAGTTATTTAGTAATCTAAATTGCTCATGTTAACGATATGTGAATGATAGGATCCAATTTTATACATGGAAAAGATACAATAATCTAAATCGAAATATAAGTTCACAGGCATCTTCAATCCTTTCCTTACAAGTCAGTTTTATAATATAAATTCCAGCCATAGATGATACCAACTGTGGAATCAAATGCACCATTCCAAATATGGAATTGGTACATATACTTGAAAAAGTGCACACAGGTTTAAGCGAATGGATTCACAACACAAATAAGCAGAGTGAAAACGACACCTATCCTTTTTTTTTTTTAATCAGTATTCCAATATATTTTTTAAAATGTATAAGATTTGATGGTGTTTTAATTGTTCCCTCTTTATGGCTTTTGTTTCCACATGATGAAACTTTCCCATATACAACAATTTAGATTTAAGAAAGTAGAAAATTTTCAAATGTGATTGCATTATATAGATGAGAGTTGATATGGTGCGCAATGGGGTGAGTGGCAAGTTTTCATTAATAGAGAGATGGGCCCACAACATAGCTCCGCCAATAAGAATTGTTGTGCGTCCTGTAATATCCGACATCGCCTAGCTTGTGAGTTTTATTACTGGTGTATAAGTTACGTGCTCTCCTAACTGCGTGGATTGTTTTGAGTTGTAAGGCTCAATAACAAAATCGTGATGTGTTGTGTGCACAAAGTAAGAAAAAGAAAGCCGATAATTTTAATTTTACAATATGCATCATGTGCTTTTCATACATTATACTCTTCGCCTAATAACGTAAAGTTCTCTAGTGTGAATTTGTGTTACATGCACCAGATCCATCGCAAGTTATTACATGGATGTTTTGTTCTAAGAACTGATTTTGGCATTTTCTCCTATTATTAATAGTGATTTGAAAAAGGAAAACAGTGAAAATACATTCACAAAACACGTGCTTGGATCTTCTATTCATGAATTCGTAGAATCTGGGTGTGAAGTAAATGGATCCCACATTTTTTCACCCCGCAGCACTGGCACTCCAAAGGTGGAAAAACATTAAAGTGGACTGCCTCAGGAATGCAATTGCATTTCCAAAAACCATTAAACTCCTCTTCACAGAACTGATAGTACCCCAAATGTAAGTGATATGATTCTACATAATTAACTCTGCTATGAAATAACTGTGTCGTGGGGACCACAATCTTTGGTGGTTTTCACTTTGAGCTCAAAAGAAAATGAAAACCATCTGCCACAATCTACATGACGGTTTGAAAATGCTAAAATAGCACTAAATGCAATGCCCTGCACTCTGCTATTACGGAAGAAATCTGGTGGTGTCTCCAAGGTTATAAAAGATCCCGCACTTTGAAAGTTAAACCACTTTGGAATTTCATTCCCAGGTAGTACGATATGAACTTTGCCCACGGAAAAACCTCTCTGTACCAAAAAATCAAAATTTTAAGCCAAAAAAATTGTAGAAATTGTAAGCAGAGAGAGTTAAAGACACATATTTTCCTGTATTTCTTGCCAACGGACAAATAGCAGTCCCCCTTAAAAATAACCAGCTTATATTACCTGATAAGATCTCTGGAAGCCTTTTCAGTTTTGAGCAGCCCGAAAGATCAAGTTTGGTAAGAAATTCCAAGTTAAATATTCCAGATGAAAGACTTTTATGGCTTTTACTACCTCTTAGATTCAAGAGGGATTTGGAGTTTTATGCTAGTTTGTTCAAACGTGGCATGAACGTGGGATTTGGAGTTTTGGCAATTAGCTTATTGCAGGCTGCATGGATTATCTGGTTTAAGTTAATATAATGCTGCTCAGTCAGAAAAGAGGCCAAGACAAAATCATTACCACGTATAATAATTTAATGTTGTTATTGAAAGATTGCACATATATAATAAGATATGCATACCTTCACATTGCACATATATAATAAGATATGCATACCTTCACATTGCACATATATAAGATATGTGCAAATCCGGGATCTTGCAAATAAGATATCTTACATTTGTTCTCTCCATTGAATGATGAACTATAGAACTTTAAAAATCTCAATTTAGGCATCTTTGTGAAAGTACTGGTATTTAAACAGATCTCTTTTACTTTTGACATATCCAAACAGATGTCCTCAATTTTTTGTCCCCTAAAAATAAATAAAATAATAAAGTTAAAATCAAATGAAAGATATGTAGATTCCACTAATGAGTCGCACTTCAACCCCACCAAGACAAATTTTTGGGGCAATTTTGTCACAAATTCACAATTAGAGGTAACTTAGTTATTAATTCAATTTTTATTTACTCTTGAATGGAATTTATGTGGGATTGGA
Organism: Citrus sinensis; assembly: GCF_022201045.2. NCBI lineage: Eukaryota > Viridiplantae > Streptophyta > Magnoliopsida > Sapindales > Rutaceae > Citrus > Citrus sinensis. The sequence goes on along the minus strand of NC_068558.1, from coordinate 31,952,937 downwards.
GTGGGGCTCTCTGTCATTACACATATCAAATTTCAATAATTCATGTTTATAGTTATTGCTAGGCAGTTAAACACTTAATTGCAAATGCACAAAGAAACATAACAATTCACGTAATATTTAACATAAAAACTATGTATGTTTACGATACAAATTGACATATCAATTATGCTTACAAACGATTATGCAAGTTGTCATCGCATTTATAATTTATTGCTACACCGTCTAACCACTATTGTTTTTTCTAATCATTGTCACTCTTCAATTAATTCTAAGACTCATCAGTTTGAGCATATATTAATATATTCATATCAAATTTGTAAATGCTAGAATAATTCAAAATAATAATCCACCACAAACTGCTTACGGTTTCCAGGATTAATTGATTCTTGTCGAACAATTTCCCCACCCAACTCTTGTAGTAAATCACGCATTCTTATCTTCTTGTATGAATTTTTTTTTTTTAATTGACTCCTACTTTTTTTTTAATATATACCACTATAAGTCTACAATCTCCCAATAAATTGATAACTCTTAAATTACAGGAATATGTGTGATTTTTTTTTAATGGTGGTATATGAGTGAGAGGTTGAAATTGCTTAAAAAACGACAGATCACCACTAATTTTGTTAGATATGTGAAATAAAATTCTCGTATGAATTCTGTCAAAATTATTTTATGTGAGAGCATAAAAGTGGGGAAGTCAGGAAGTCTACAATTTGATGCTTAAAAAATTTTAAAATTGTAGTTTAGCACCAGGAAATTTAACTAAGAGTGCTGTGTGAATTTTATTTATTGTTAAATATTAGTGTGAGAAATTAAAGGTAACTTTTCATGTGATGTTAAGAGAATGAAAGCCAGACAAACTGGCCACAAATTCCTTCAAAGCATTCCTCCAACTCTGCAGCTTCTCAGTATTCTCCTTTAATCTTTCTTCAAGCTTCGAAAATGAATCCCCAAAATTCCCAGTTTGGTTTCTCGTGTCTGGTGGATCAACCTGATAGAAAACCGAAATCACAATTTGGGTTGGATCATGACATATGGTATCTATGCAGTTGTGTCCTCTTGAACAATGTTGAGGCAAACCTCAGTAAGGATATTGAGTCCTTAAACAGGAGTGTATATAACACCTTAGGCAAATCCCACATTGACAAAACACAAGAGAGATGCTGGGTCTATAAGGGGTAATCCACACCTAAATTGGCAAGACGCATTTTAGGGTGTATAGGCACTCTAGAAACAAAACCGTGCAGGCCTTGTTAAAGTCCAAAGCTGACAATATCTTTTTAGGTCTAGGTTGGGTCATGACAATAAGTGGCATATTTTCATTGGTAGATATATGTGCGCAAAATGTAGGAAAGAAGGCCAATAATTTTAATTTTACAATACACATCATGTGCCTCTCATACGTTATACTCTTCATCTAACAAGGGAAAGTTCAATACTCTAGTGTGAATTTGTGTTACATTCACTAGATCCCTCAAAAGTTATTACATGAATGTTTTGCTCCAAGAACTGATTTTGACATTTTCTCCTATTATTAAAAGTGATTAGAAAAAAGAAAAAAAATAAAAATACATTCATGAAAATCTCAGTCTTCTTCGTTATAGTTGAAACATGTGCTTGGATCTTCTATTGAATTCGTAGAATCTGGGAAGCAAAATAAATGGATCCCACATTTTTTCACCCCGCAGCACTTACACTTCAAAGGCGGAAAAACATTAAAGTGGACTGCCTCAGGAATGCAATTGCATTTCCAAAAACCATTAAAATCTTTTCCACAGAACAGATAGTACCCGAAATGTAAGTGATCTGATTCTATATAATTAACTCTGCTCTGAAATAACTGTATGTCATGCGGACCACAATCTTTAGTGGCTTTCACTTTGAGCTCAAAAGAAATTGAAAACCATGTGCCACAATCTACATGATGGTTAGAAAATGCTAAAATAGCACTAAATGCAATGACCTGCACTCTGCTATTATTGAAGAAATCTGGTGGCATCTCCAAGTTTATAAAAGATCCCACACTTTGAAACTTAAACCACTTTGGAATTTCATTCCCAGGTAGTACTATATGAACTTTGCCCATGGAAAAACCTCTCTGTACCAAAAAAACATAATTTTAAACCCCCCCCAAAAAAAAAGATTGTAGAAATTGTAAGTAGAGAGAGTTAAAGACACACATTTACCCATATTTCTTGCAAACGTACAGGTAGCATATGGCTCAGGGTATCTTGAACAATTCCTGCAGTAGAATCACCTTACAATTTAAAATTATTACTCCAGTAAAAAAAAAAAAAACTACCTATAAGATTCATAACTTAGAGAACAAACCTAAAAATGGTTGCAGTGCCAGGCGACCTCGTTCAATGAATGAAGGCTTTGGTGAGGATTGAAGCCTCTCACTATAACTTAAGAGGACGTATCGCAACATGACAAGTTGGGTAATGCTTTTTGGTATTCTCTCAATATTGGTTTTCGCTAGATTCAATACTATTGGCGAGGAAAATTGGCCAAGACATTCCGGCAATCTTTGAAGATTTGAGCAACCGCAGAGATTAAGAACTCCAAGAGATTTCGACTTACATAGGCTGCTTGGGAGACTCTTAAGCCTTTTACAATCTGAAAGGTCCAAGTACCCGAGCCTAAGTAGACGCTCAATTGATGAGGGCAGTTCTTCAATTTCAGTCCCCCTTAAAAAAAACCAGCTTATATTACCTGATGAGATCTCTGGAAGCCTTTTCAATTTTGAGCAGCCCGAAAGATCAAGTTTGGTAAGAAATTCCAAGCTAAATATTCCAGATGGAAGACTTTTCAGGCTTTTGCTACCTCTTAGATTCAAGAAAACTAGCTTGTTCAGACGTGACATCAACGTGGGATTTGGAGTTTTGGCAATTAGCTTATTGCAGGCAGCATGGATTATCTGGTTTAAATTACTATAATGCTGCTCAGTCAAAAAAGAGGCCAACAAAAAATCGTTACCACGTATAATAATTTAATGTTGTTATTGAGAGATTGCACATATATAATAAGATATCCATACCTTCACACAATCCCAAAGTTGTTCAATGTCACTATCAGGCACTTCAAGTAACACAAGTTTCTCTGCACTAAGGTTTGAAGGCAATGACTTCAACGGATATCCATACCAGTGAAGATATTTCACTTCAGCAAATCCGGAATCTTGCAAATAAGATATCTTACATTTGTTCTCTCCATTGATTGATGAACTATAGAACTTTAAAAATCTCAATTTAAGCATCTTTGTGAAAGTATTAGGATTTAGACGGATCTCTTTTACTTTTGACATATCCAAACAGATGCCCTCAATTTTTTCTGTCCCCTAAAAGTAAATACAAAACCAATAAAGTTAAAATCAAATGAAAGATGACATATATATTCCACTAATGAATTGCACTTCATCTAATTGATAGTTGTTAATTCAATTTTTATTTATTCTTGCATGGAGTTTATGTGGGATTGGAGTGGGGCTCTCTGTCATTACACATATCGAATTTCAATAATTCATGTTTATAGTTAAACATGAATTATTGAAAATGCACGAAGAAACATAATAACACATGTAATACTTCACATAAAAATTCTGTATGTGTAATAGACAAATTTACATATCAATTATGCTTACAAACGGTTATGCAAATTGTCATCGCATTTCTAAGACTCATGAGTGTGAGCGTATGTAAATATATTCACATCAAGTTTTTAAACACTACATTATTCCAAAATAATAATACACACCAAACTGCTTACCGTATTATACGTAAGAACTTCATAGATATCCTCATGATGCCACAGCCGACTGCGGTTTCCAGGATCAATTGATTCTTGTCGAACAATTTCCCTACCCAATTCTTGTAGTAAATCATGCATTGTTATCTTGATGTATGAATCAATAGCAATGAGAGATTTATCAACAAGAACACTCATTCCTATTTCTGGGTAGAAGCCACTTGCATTAAAGAATTTCATTACTGGATCTACATGCTCACCTTGAAAGAAACAAGCAACATCAAGGAAAATATTTTTCTCCTTATCGTCCAAACTATCATAACTTATTTTTAATACCTCAAGAATACTTGGATGGAGGATTCTTTGCAATTTATCTATTGCACTTTCCCAGACTTCTTTTGCCCTTTTATGCAGAAAGCAACCCAAAACTTTAAGAGCTAAAGGAACACCTTGAGCATATTTCATTACTTTGCTTGAAAGTTCCTCATAACCAACATCAGGATGGTTTCGTTTGAAGGCATGTCGACTAAAAAGCTCAAGAGCGTGATGATATTCTAATGCCTGCATCTCATATATTTTCCTCACCCCCCAATTTCTAAGCACTTGTTTATTTCTGGTGGTTATTATGATTCGACTCACAGGCGTCAGCCAATCAAGACTTTCGATTAAAGATTCCAATTGGTTGAAGCAAGTCACATCATCAAAAACAATCAGAACCTTCATGCGGCTGAGCCTTCTAAAATTGAGGTCAATATAAGGCATCAAATTTTTATCCTTCAATAAATTTGAAAGAAGTTTTTGTCGTAAGCAAGCTAATCCTCCTGGTATTTGTGACTCTTCTCTAACATTTTCGAGGAAGCAAGAACCGTCAAAATCACCCGAGATTTTGTCGAAAATAGCTCTAGCGATTGTTGTTTTGCCTATACCACCAATGCCCCAAATCCCTAAAGCGTAAACACCTTTCGACTCAACACCTAATAGAGATTCAATTTCCTCAACTGTTGATTCCACTCCAACCAGTTGGTTTTTGTTATCACGCGGCCGAAACACTTCATCCAATCTCTTCAAGATGTGATTAACAACTTCATTTATAAGTTCCGACTCACGCCTGGCAAATACATAAAATTAATAGGAGGAATTTGCATTAAATATGAAATAAGGGAGATTGCCAATTTTTCTATTGAAATTAATATATACCACCACTGGTCTGCAATCTCTCAGTAAATTAATAACTCTTAAATTACAGGAATATGCGTGAATTTTTTTTTTTTTTTCTAATGGTGGTATCTGAGTGAGAGGTTGAAATTGCTTAAAAAACGACAGACCACCCCTAATTTTGTTACAATTATTTTATAATTATGAGAGCACAAAAGTAGGGAAGTCAGGAAGTCTAGAACTTGATGCTTAAAAATTTTTTAAATTGTAGTTTAGCAGCCGTAAATTTAACGAAGAGTGCTGCGTGAATTTTAAAGGTAACTTTTCAATTTCACCTGATGTTAAGAGAATGAAAGCCAGACAAACTGGCTGCTTCCTTCAAAGCTTTCCTCCAAGTCCGCAGCTTCTCAGTATTCTCCTTAAATCTTTCTTCAAGCTTCGAAAATGAAATCCCAAAAGGCCCTGTTTGGTTTCTCGCGTCTGATGGATCAACCCGATAGAAAACCGGAATCACAATCTGTTCATACTCTTTCTTGCACTCGAGGATCTTTACAAGTTCATCGAGACACCATCTGGAAGATGCATACCCTTCTGAGAAGACGATAACTGAAACGGCTGATGCTTCAATTGCATTCACAAGTGACTCCGAAATTTCATCTCCTCTGTTAAGTTGGTCATCAATGAAAGTTTGGATATTTTGTCGACTCAGAGCAGAATAGAGATGGCTAGTAAAGTTGTCTCGGGTGTCCTCTCCTCTGAAACTAACAAAAACATCATACTTCTTGTCGTTTCGAGAAGAAGAAGCCATAATCAACAGAAACAGTTGAATTGATTAGAGAGAGATTTTGATTCGAATGAAAATAATTATTGAACCAAATATAGTGACTCTTTAGAATAAATCGATGCCATGAACCTTCCTTCAAGTTCCGTGATAATCTTTCAATTTCATCTCATTGTCCAGCCACCGTCCACTTCTAGCTGAAAATTCCGCACGAACACCATACTTATCAAGACACGGCTTCTGTTCTTTAATGCTCATAACTGCCAGCAATAAGTAGGGCTGATATTTTAATTTTTATCTATGAATTTATCTTATCGGTCCTCATCTCTCAATTAATTGTATTTAGTTTCAAAATTATTCTTTTTTTTTTGTTTTAATAGCTCTTATTCATGTTCCTTAGTGTTTATTTTAAACATATGAAGTTTAACTTTTTTTAAAAAAATTAGTTTTTTTTTGTAACATATGTTTGATTTTTAAATATTTACATTTGAATTAAAAAATAATTTTTTACGACCTTTGCCGAAATAAAAATACAGGGATTAAATGAACTTTTACCTTTTGTATTTCAGCAAAGTAAGGGTACCTGAAAAAAATGGAATCTTTTACAAATTTGTGAATTTTTTTTTTTTTTAGTGCAATTAGAATCATTAACTTGGCGGGAGAATTGTGGCTTCAACGGGATAACCCGTTAGATCAAAACACATGTCTATTGATTTATGGCTGCCTATCAAATCTAATTGAAGATTTAGATGCATGGGCTCCATTGCAGGCAGACCCACTCATCTAATTATGGAGTGAAGAGTGAAGACTGGTACTTTTATTGTAGAGAAATGAATGCTTAACTTATTTGTCTACTGTACTTGAACATAAGAATTAGTAAGTGGCACTTTGCCATTAAAGAATTTGTGAGTGTCCGAATATGTACACTACTTTAAGCTGGTGAGTGTTGACTAGTCAATGGTCATGGTTAAATACATTTTTTTTAATGGATCGGAATATTTTAACTTCAATTTTTTATTTTAAAATTTTAAAATAAATTTTGACTCTTTTAATTCAATCTAATGTTAGATAATCATGGTTAAAACAGTCTAATTATCTTTTTTTTAGATACTGCAATACAATTAGGGTGCGTTTGACACATTGTATTGTATTACGTTGTATTGCATTATTTTAATGCATGTGTATTGTATTATGTTGTATTGTATTAACACTATATTATAATAATATTGTACAATATTTGGTGCTACACTATACTATATTAATTTTTAGTTACACTATGTTTGGTGTTGCATTGTACTGTATTTATTCCTTTACTGATTAATTTAAATTACATATTTAGAAAATAATATTTATTAATATTTAATACTTAGAAAAATATTGAATATAAAAGTCTTAAATTTTGAAAATTTAACATTATTGTTGTAATATAAATATTAAAAAATATATCATCATTCTTCAATAGATTTGAGCTTATGACCTTAAATTTTTAGTAGCATAACATTTATTTTTTCAGTATTTTTTAAATATATAATCTGTAAAATAAAAATTAAATCAAATCAACTCGACACTCACGCTAGATTCCATTATACGGGTTTTGCCGCATTAATTTTTTTTTATGCAATACCGCATAGCAGCCAAACATTTTATTGTAATATCTTAATACAATATGGCGTTCTAATACAGTGTTATGCGGGGCGCCAAACACGCCCTTAGTGTATTGATATTATAAAAATAAGTTTGATGGAAATTAACGGAACCATTTTTAATGTAATCAATCAGAAATTCGATCCATAACTTCTCAACTCTTCTCTAAGGTTAGAGGGGTTTACTAGCTAATTACTGTGAAATTGGGAGAAAAACAAAAAAATCTACTCCCATATCTATATGAACTTCTGACCTTAAAAATAAAGGGTCACCACTAAACCAAGTGTTTGATAATCATGTTTAAATGTTAATTCGAGACTACAGGGGAAATGGGCACTACTATTTATGAAAGGGAAGTTGTAAGTTTTTTTGCGATTAGGGGAGTTGTAAGTTGATTGCACTGAAAAGAACAATTCGCAGTTGTTGGAGCATAAATAATTGAAAGCAGTTGAAGACTGTGATGGTGCATAGTTGATGCAAAATAAATTATGTAGACCCATTGATGCCAAAAGGAGAATTTCCCTATCTGTATAGATTTTTCAATTTCGATTACTTTTCCATGTTTGATTAACTATTTATGGGTAAAAACTCATTTAATCCCTGTATTTTAGAATTAGTGTCCATTTAATCCCTGTATTTTTAAAAATATTTTAAAACATCTCTGTCGTTAAAGTATGATACCCCTACCGTTACTTTTATTTATTTTGGCTTATTTTTACAATATTACCCTTTTATAATAATTTTCTTTGGACATTAATAAAAAGAAAATAATTAAATTACCAATTTAACCCTAGAAAATAAAAAAAATTATATTAATTTTTTTACAAGCACCATTTGCACATTTGGTAGTTTGCATACAATTTTTGACAATTTAATTTTTGACAATTAAAAATTAATATAATTTTTTTTATTTTTAGGGTTAAATTGGCAATTTAATTATTTTCTTTTTATTAATGTCCAAACAAAAAAATTATTATAAAAGGATAATACTGTAAAAGTAAGCCAAAATAAATAAAAAGTAACGGTAGGGGTATCAATACTTTGATGGCAGGGATGTTTCGAGACATTTTTGAAAATATAGAGACTAAATGGGCACTAATCTTAAAATACAGGGACTAAATGAGCTTTTACCCGGAAAATAAATACTATATCCTAAAAATATTTCAATTCAATATAGTTATTTCATAAACTATGAAACCTAATCCCTTTTATCCGTTTTGACTTATAAGGACATAAATGTTAAATAACTACATTTAATGTGTTTTCTTTATAAAAGCAAACAAGATGCCACTTAATTTTTATATATTAAAAAATAAACATGTTATTGAAACATTTATATTCAAAACCATTCAAATTTTAATCAAATTCTAACCTATTGATACTTTAAATTAAAAATAAACGCTACCTTAATGTCCTTTCAAGTCTCTTGCGTAGTGATGAAAATTAATTTTATTTAATCTTTCTATGTTGGATTAGGCTTCAATTGTATACCATTGTATCTTATGTTTGAAAATCTTTTAAAGTATTTTAAAATTGAGAGAAAAGTAAAATTGATATTAAAAAATAATTTAATTTCAACTACTTATGAGTTGTTGGACCATAAACTGTATTATATGTCAAAGAACATGTTTAGCTGGATAAAATTGTTGACTACATCCTTCATTAAAAGAAATGATATAATATATTAAAAATAATACAATCAATTAATGCATGTATTGTGATGCACATGTGGCTAATTAGCAAGCTGTCAGCTTAAAGCAAAGCACACGCATGCTTCACCTATGTGCTTGTCATGCATGATTGGAGGCAATGTATATATATAAAGAATTGAAGAAGCTGTCACCATTTTCATGAATCAAACTAAAACAAAGCAATTCAAAGAGAAAAGAAAAAGAAAGGAAAAGGTGAGAAGGGAAGAAAACAAAAGGAAAAGAGAAGAAGAAAAGAACAAAAGAAGAAAAGATGAAGAAAGAAGAGGAAAAGAACAAAAGAACAAAAGATGAAGAAGAAAAAATAAAGAAAAGAAAAACCGAGAGTGAGAAATGATTTTGAAAAGAGCAATTGAGAGGAAATATTATAGGAAAGAGAATTGGATAGTTATATCTATATCCAGTAAGTCAGTAGGTAACGTATTTAAGAAATTTGAACAATTATGATTTAGTTTATGTCATATGTATAAGTTTTTATATCAGTTCTAATAATTAATTTTTGAACCCTATATTTTAGGAGAAATCCAAGAATTAAGGAATCTATAGGAGCTCCAACGAACCCCGAAGTGAAACATGTTTTGTGAGTGGATTACAATTATTATTTATATGTATTCTACAAAGTATTTATGTTTGATAGTATGATTTAGTATCATGTTATGATTATATGTACGCATATTATATGATTGATTCAATCATGAGATGTGATTGTCAGATACCATATGTGTACCCTTCCCCATAGGCTCTATGCATGTGTAGTGAGACTTAGATTTCTCGACCCTTGTGATGTAGTTAATTCCGCTGAGTATTGAGAGATTTTCCCCCCACTTTACTTGTGCAATGATGATTCCAATAAATATTGAGTTATTTCTCCTACATATTATTTGGTGCAGTTTTATCACATATATATATATATATATATATATATATATATATATATATATATGTATGTATGTATATATGATTTCATATTTGCTTGTGTAATGTGTTCAGTGCGAAGTTATGTCATACAATTATATACAAGCACTAGAGCACTAATTTATTTATAGATACACACACACACACACACAATTATATCCATTCATTTAGCCACAAGTATATTATTTTCCTATTTATCCCATTTCTTTAAGATTTTAATAGGATTTCATGCAGTTCAGTTTCTAATCAGTTGAGGTTGGGCCACAACACGCATTACTGCATGACTTATATTTCAAGCACATTTGTGTTTATATATATATATCTAAAGTGTAAGTATATACAGTAAGATGTGAACTGCTCAAGTTTTGAATATATTTTTGAATGAGGTACATATGTTATTACTTGTTTATAACAAAGGCCGAGGCTAGTGTTATGTATTCATGAATTAAATTTGTGTCACAAGCTTTAGATATAAGATCACAAGATTCACCTTGAATCTGGCATAGAGGTTGGGTCGGGTTGAAATACAAGTTATGCAACCCAAGAGGGGGGGGGGGAATTGGGTTTTTAAAACTTATCATAATCAAACCACACAACAATCCAATCTAATGCCTTAATAAATTCGAAAACAATAATTTCAATGAAAGCACAATAATAAAAGAGTAAGGGAAGAGAAAGCAAACTCAAGGATTTTTACGTGGTTCGGCAATCACCACCTACGTCCACGCCTCCAAGCAACCCAAGCTTGAGGATTTCACTATCTAAGCCTTCCAAGGCTTTAAAAGCTTATAATTGACTTCCAAGGTGTCGATGAACCTTTACAACAAAGAGATTATCTCCCAATTTCTTCACTCAAGTGTCTCACACACTTAAACACTCACAAATTTGATGAGGAATTAAAATTACAACAAAAACTCTCTCAAAGAGTAGACATACAAATTGAAGAACAAATATATTTTAATAAATGATTATTTATGAGATTAAAGCTCAATATATGTTGTGTGCACTTGTTTATGCTTGCCAAGATTACCAAAAATGAATTAGATTTGAGTTTATATAGTTTGAACTCAAAAACTAGTCGTTATGCACATTTTGGTGATAACCAGCTCACCGTTTATAGAATCCAGTTAGCCACTTTTATGTTACCATTACAACAAAAATTAAAATTTCAGAATATCCAGCATGCCGCTTTTCATATCCGGTTAGCCGCTTTTGAAATTCGTTTAGCCGCTTTCGAAATCCGGATAGCTGCTTTCATTCCAGAAGCTTACTGCCCAAAATCCGGCTAGCCATTTGTCACATCTGATTAGCCGCTTGCTACAGTAACCGGTAAAGTGCACTATTTTTTAAAATTATAGTTTGACCCCAGAATTTTATAAAACTATATTATGGCCTAAAAAGTTATATTATTTTGCAAATAGGTCCAATTTCAGAATCTCTAAATAATACTTGATATTCTCAAAACTTTTTAAAATTATGATACGGCCCAAAATGATATGAAACTTTTCAAATAAGTCCTTCTCTAAAATTTCAAGCCATACTTGTTGATTTCAAAATTTTCAAAACTCTTTTAATTAAATCATAAACTTGTAAAACAACTAATTTCATAAAATCATTTTTCCATTAAATATAAAACCTTTATAATATGAAAATAATAATTTATTTAAAATGTATAAAAAATAATTTGAGCTTAAAAGATTAATCATTCTTAATTTTGTTTGTTATCATCAAAATCAACATTATGGAAATATATATGTTAACACGGGCTGTGTCATGTATGATATGCACTTACTTAGATTCAATATAACCATCATTTACCTTATAGTTTTTCAAAATAAATGCACATATATTATAATATAATTTACTTTTTATATGGCTGACATGGTACTGATCATGTATTCTAAAATTTGTCCATTAGTTAGCGGCATTTGTTTTAAAATTTTATGCTAAAAGAAGGTCATTTTAAATTTCAAAGTGTAAAATCTATTTTTATACATTTACACAATACTAAGGATGAAATGGTCTTCAACATAGATTCCTTAATAAATTTTAAGAGAGCTGACAGAAAGTGGTTATTTAGAGAAATTGAACAATGGATGGTGCCTTTATTTAATTTATTAATAAAATGCATCTAGAAACTGATGTAGTCCAAAAGGTGTCCTTTGTTAGAGTGTAGTAGGAGTGAATATATGAAATAAAATGTTGGAGAAATATTTATGGGGAATAATAATTGCAGAAAAAGGGAGCAATAATTGATAAAACTTATTTTAAAAGTTGGACTATTGGCACCCCTCTAGTCTCTTCATCAAACCCTTTTTTCAGTTATATTTATTTTATTTCCAAAAATTTCCTTTTATTTTCAAAGACACTCTTTTGGTTTTTCATTTAATCTTCTTTTATTGTTAAAACTCAAAATAGTATTGTGCTATTTTTCATCTCTTTTGCAATCTTATTGTTATCCTACATACAAATTAAAAAGTTTTTTAGGTGATAAAGTTTGAATGCTAATCATTAGTTTAAATAACACATATTTTAGATTGTAGTTTGAAAGTAATCTTGAGTACAAAAATATTTAATCGATAAGAAATAGGAAAAGAAAATAAATTATTCTAAATTTATACAATTTATCTCAGTTAGGTAAGAAATAATAGGTAGGAAATAAAAAAAAATAAGGATTGATTATTAATGTAAGTAATTTGTTGGGAAAAAAAATCCTACATGTATTTATTTCTTCTTTGCCCTTAATTGTAATTTTATTTGAAATAGGGTTTTATAAGAGTAATGAAGGGGTGCCAATAGTTTCACTCTTATTTTAATTGAAATATAGGTAAGAATTGATGGTGCTTCGAGACACATTACAAATGTAGTTTTTCTAGAGAAAAAAAGAGTACGATCGGAAGATTAGATGGATCACAGAAAGGTCCTGACTTCTATTTATATATAATTATGTACTCTTTTATTTAGATTGTCACTTTTTCATGATACCCTTTCATTTATGGTTATTAAATCAAAATTTGAATTAGATCATCACTGGTCCAAAATAAACCATTACCATTTCAAATTGAAGTATAAAAACATGAATGGATGCATATTTAAATAGAAGAATATATTTTTATTATATTTGACACTGTTTAATTAGACAAATCTTTACAATCAAACACTTATTTAAAGCTCCATTTATTTTGAAAATATTCCAGTATAAAATATATTCTCTACCTGACATGAGTATTTTGCAAATAATACAGAGCCACCACGAGTTCAAAAATAATAAAATAATAACATTGCTCACTTTCTGGACTGGGCTGGATTGGGCTGATTGAGCTGGGCCTGCTATAAGAATGGGTTACCAGTACGAAGCTTTGCTTTGATTATCCCATACACAGAGAGGGAAATTGAAATTGATGATGCCGTTGGCCGCTCAATTCCGGCTTCGGATTCCCCAACTCGGAAGGAAAAATATAAACTTTCCGTCGTACAAGCATCGCGGGAATTATCAGCCATTGTTCTTGTCTTGCAATTTACAGCACCAATGACAATTGTTCTTCAACTTCTTCTTCTTCTTCTTCTTCTTCTTCGAGGAATTACTTAGAATTGACGGACGATGAGCTGTTTCGCGAATGCGAAATGGACGCGTACAAATCGTCCGGACCAGGCGGTCAGCAACGCAACAAGCGCGAATCAGCCGTACGTCTCAAGCACATGCCGACCGGCGTCATAGCGCATGCCGCCGAAGACCAATCGCAGCACAAGAATCGCCCGTCAGCTTTGTCGCACTCTTTTGGCCCTCAAAGTGAGGAGCAGTGTGAATCTTGATGCGTATTCTCCGCCGCCACAGCTTCTTCAAATCCTTCCTCCTAAGTCTGCTATTAGAAGTTCAGAAGTTGGTCCACAAATCGGACCTAACAATCCTAAATTTGCTTTGGTATTACTCTATTCACTCTTGCTTCGTTTTTTTTTTTTTTTTTGGTTAACTACAGGGAATGCAAGCTCTGCTTGATCTAATTTTCGCAGTCGAGGGATCTGTATCAGAAGCAGGTTATTGGGGTATTGCATTAAGCTTAATACTCTATCAAGTGATAATTGAACTTCAAAAAGAGAAATTGCTATATGTAATGTGTTTGATTGGCGTTTAGGTTTCCAATATTTTTTTTAATTTAAGATTTCTCTCGTATGGTGATCTTTTATAAATGTGGCAGTTTAAGCACTGGAGCATTGTCACGGTTGATTCTATCGGATGATTCTCTTCGAATAGCGGTGAATGTATTATGCTAAGACTCAACCTTTTGATTTTTGTGTTGTTAAGTGCCAATAAGTCTGTTTTTTGTTGATTGATTAAAAGATATATCTTCATTATTATGTGAAATGTATGTTCTGCTTCTCATTCACTTTACCAGAATTACAAAAGTTTTATGTTATTGATGGTTGGATTTGTTTCTGGGCTATCCTTGTTTTTCTGTTTTAATTGCTTTAAATACATTATGTGTGTAATTTTTTAATGGGCAATCTTCATTTGGAACATGAAAATTTTAAAAAACTTTCCAATTTGTGCAGGGTATGAAGCCACTTAAGTAGGACTTCTTGGTTGCTACTTCTGTGTTGGGCAAATATTTCTTTTTTTCTTTTTCCAGTCACCATAATGGGGGTCATGGTGAAACAACTTACTAATCACTCTGGACAGGAACGGGCTTCTATAAGTAAAGCACACCTATTTCACTCTTTCCTAAGTATGGAGCTGCTTACCGTTGGGATGAAGATGGTAATAGCTGCTATAGAAATTACTTTTCTTCAGAAGGAAAATTCTCAATCTTGGTAAATTTAAAGTTGTACTAGAAGACAAGCTGCCTATTCAACCAATGGCTAAATGTAGCATAGTAGCCTCCTTAGATGATTAATTAGATTGCATTCCTTCTCATCTCTCTGTTTTCATTTTTTCTCCTTTTTGACTTGCACTTCTCTGTTCCTTTCCCCCCAAAAAAAAACAAAAAAAAAATTGTACTTTTCTGCCGATGTCTTCCCAATATCCTATGATCTCCAAATGCACAAATATTCTTGTTGTGACGTTCCATATATGGTTTCTTTTTTATTTTGGTCCATTTTTCAACAATATAGAATAGTGAGAAGAATGCTTTATTTTATTGATGCTTCTCTGCTTTCTTGAATGTATGCTTGTTCTTGTTAACATTTTACCGTTCATGATAATTGGTATGGTCTTTCTTTGGCATCATCAAGCCCCAAATGTGATGAAACATTTTGAATTTCTTATTGATCCAGCCTTCACTTTAGTATAATTTATACACCATACCTGTAGTAAGTATCATTGATAGTTCCGAATGAGTGTGAAAGCAGACTAGTGTGTAACTTCATGATTTATTTACTGGTTTGCACATCCATATTTCAAATGGTTTACTGGTCTTCGGCCAAAAGAGAGGGAAAATGAAAGACTTGTGAGACAATACTCATGGCTTTGTTGACATCAGTTTGGTGGTTGATTGAGAATGAATGATCGTACAAACATACAAATACTTGTTAGAGGGCTTGTTCTGTTGAATTATGCTGGGGGCATAAACTACAAGGCATTGTTGACGATTGGAGAATCAAGCTATTGTTTCCATTGCTTTGGTTGATTGATCCTTTGTTGAAGCAAAGGCCAATTGCAGATGCAATCTTTGAAGATGTGAAACAAAGGTATTTTCTCTTCTCTCTATTCTGTCCATCGTTCATTATCCTAAAACACTAGTCAAAAATTAAAAAACTCTATGATGTGTACATATTGGTGCTGCAGGAGAACACTGAGGAACATTTTACCATCCATCTATGCAAATAAGAAATCTGTGGATGAAACACTGGTAGAGGTATTAACATTCTCCACTTATGTAAATGATATGAGAATGACAAGATCCAATTTTATACATGAAAAAGATACAATAATCTAAATAGAAACATAAGTTCACAGGCATCTTCAATCCTTTCCGTACAAGTCAGTTTTGTAAATATAAATTCTAGCCATAGACGATGCCACTTCAACTTGAGAAAGTGCATACGTGTTTAAGCGAATGGATTCACAACACAAATGAGTTGAGTGAAAACATATAAGAAAGTTGAAAATTTGCAAATGTATTTTTTTAATCAATATACAAATATATTTTTTAAAATATATAAGATTTGATGGTGTTTTCGCTGTCGCCTCTCTATGGCTTTTGCTTCCACACGATGGAACTTTCCCATATTAAACAATTCAGATTTAAGAAAGTAGAAAATTTCAGTCATACACAGGACGGTTGATATAGTGCGCAAGTGGTGTGGTAGGCAGAGCTGTGGGGCCCACAACACAGCTGCGCTAATAAGAAATCACTACATGTCCCGCCGCACACCTAATCAAAATTCTTATATGCACCTGATCAAAATTCCTATGTACGCCTTATTGCAATATATACATACGCTTAAGGCTTGAGGGCATGTGTCTAGGAAACTTCATTCAATCAATAAAAATAAAATTAAAAAATCATGGATAAAAATTCATAAATATCATGAATAAAACACTGGCATTTGAAAAATAAAAAAAGGGGAAAAAAGAGATTAAATCTGCAGGAAAAGAAGGCCGGTAATTTTACCGTACATTATACCCTTCATCTAATAAGGGTATAGTACAATATTCTAGTGTGAATTTGTGTTACATGCACCACGTCCCTCGAAAGTTATTACATGCATGTTTTGTTCCAAGACTGATCTTGGCTTTTTCTCTTATTATTAATAGTGATTAGCAAAAGAGAAAAAAAATAAAATTACATTCTTGAAAATCTTAGTCTTCTTCGTAACAGTTGAAACATCTGCTTGGAACTTCCATTGAATCCGTAGAATCTGGGATGTAAAGTAAATGGACCCCACGTTTTTTCACCCCGCAGCACTCGCACTCCAAAGGTGGAAAATGATCAAAATCATCAAAAAAGAAGCGGACTACCTCAGTGAAAAAATAGCACCCCAAAAGTAAGTGATCTGATTCTACGTAAGCAAGGGGCTTCAGAAATCTCCGTATAAGGGATGGAAGCTTTGGTACGGATTGAAGCCTCTCACAATAGCTTAAGCGGCGGTAAGTCAACACAGAAATTTGGATGATGCTTTCTGGTATTCTCTCAATATTGGTTTTCTCTAGAAGCAATGTTCCTAGAGAGGACAACTGGCCAAGACATTTGGACAATCTCTGAAGATTTGAGCAACCACTGAGATCAAGAATTTCAAGAGATTTCAACTTACATAGGCTGCTTGGGAGACTCTTAAGCCTTTTACAGTCCGAAAGGTCCAAGTACCCCAGCCTAATTAGAAGCTCAATTGATGAAGGCAGTTCTTCAATTGCAGTTCCACTTAAAAAAAGGCAGCTTGTATTACTAGATGAGATCTCTGGAAGCCTCTTAAGTTTTGAGCACCCCGAAAGATCAAGTGTTGTAAGAAATTCCAAATTAAATATTCCAGCTGGAAGACTTTTCAGGCTTTTGCTACCTCTTAGATTCAAGATAACTAGCTTGTTTAGATGTGGAATCAACGTGGGGTTTGGAGTTTTGGCAACTAGCATCTTGCAGGCAGCATGGATTGTCTGGTTTAACTTACCACGATGCTGCTTGGTCAAAAAAGAGGCCAAGAGGAATCATTACCATGTATGATAATTTAACGTTATTATTGAAAGATTCCACACATAATGTATTAAGTTATACATACCTTCATACCATCCCAAAGTTGTTCAATGCTGCTATTAGGCATTTCAAGAAACACAAGCTTCTCTGCACTGATGTTTGAAGGCAATGACTTCAATGGATATCCATGCTAGTGGAGATACTTCACTTCAGTAAATCTAGGGTCTTGCAAATAAGACACCTTACATTTGTTCTCTCCATTGAATGATGAGCTATAGAATTTTAAAAATCTCAATTTCCGCATCTTTGTGAATGTATTGGGATTTAGATGGATCTCTTTCACTTTGAACATATTCAAACAGATGCCCTCAACTTTTTCAGTCCCCTAATAATCAATAAAAAAAGGAAAAACGATATTTATATCCCACCAATGAATTGCACCTCAACCCCACCAAGACAAATTTTTGGGGCATGTTTGGCATTGATTCACAACAAGGGGTAACTTAGTTATTAATTCAATCTTTTTTTTTACTCTTGCGTGGAATTGAGGTGGGATTGGAGTGGAATTTTTTATCATTGGTCGAGTCAAATTTCAGTAATTCATGTTTATATAGTTATTGCTAGGCCGTGAAACTCTTAATTGCAAACGCACAAAGGAACATAATAATACAAGTAATACTAAACATGGAATTTACGCATGTGGGATACAAAACAAATTCACAAATAAACTATCCTTACAAAGAATTTAATTATACAAGTTGTCACGGCATTTATAACCACTATTGTTTTTTTCTAATCATTGTCACTCTTCTGTTAATTCTAGATTCAGCAATTCGAGAGTATATAAATTATCCATATCAAGTTTGTAAATGCTAGAATATTCCAAAGTAATAATCCACGACAAGTTGTCACTCATGATGCACAATCAACTGCGGCTTCCAGGATCATTTGATTCTTGACTGACAATATCCCTACCCAATTCTTGTAGCAAATCATGCATAGTTATCTTCTTATTATTTGATATGACAATAAGAGACTTATCAACGAGAACACTTATTCCTATTTTTGGGTAGAAGCTGCCTGCATTAAGGAATTTCATTACTAGATTTACATCCTCACCTTGAAAGAAACAAGCAACATCAAGGAAAATATTTCTCTTTATTATCCAAACCATCATAACTTATTTTTAATATCTCTAGAATACTTGGATGGAGGATTCTTTGCAATTTATTTATTGCACTTTCCCAGACTTATTTTTCCCTTTCATATAGAAAGCACCCCAAAACTTTAAGAGCTAAAGGAACACCTTGAACAATCTCTAGCGATTGTTGTTTTGCCTATAACACCAATGCCCCAAATCCCTACAGCGTAAACATCTTTCGACTCAACACTTAGTAGAGATTCAATTTCCTCAACTCTTGATTCTACTCCAACCAGCTGGCTTTTGTTATCAGGTGGCCGAAATACGTTCTCAAATTTATAACTATAAAAGAAGATATGAATTATTTGTTTTTTGAATTTCGCCCATCGATCGCGCATTAACTTAAATTCATAAAAGGAAAATGAAAACAGGCCCATAAAATGGTACCGAACAGGCCCTAATATTCTCCACTAATGTGCCATTTTAACCTCTTACAAAAACGGCTCAGAATTCATAATTGACCTCAAAACTACAAATCATACGAGAACCCACCAATAACGAATAGGCGCTTAATGCATTTGTTTTGATTGTGATAGGCCTACCAGGGCCGAACCTAGTGCAATTGATGCCATCAATCTCTATACCTATACTAGTTTTATAGGGTGTTGAGGATCCATTCACCCTCTTTGATGGACCTGCTGGTTAATACTCCTCATTTCTACATTCTTAACTCTCAAATGTGCTAGTTAATTGTATTGGAAGGAGTGGGACATCATCCCTATGACGACAGACCCAAGGAGATCCATGAAAAGCTGCTTTCTCGGTTGGCTGAAACATTTAAGTGCTGAGGAATTTACTTTCTCATCAGCAAGTTTTGATGAGCATTATATATTATTCCTAATGTAAAATGGCAAACAACTCTTGTATTTATATTGTATCTATCAATTCTTATTCAACCGCTTGAAAATCTTTTGGCATCGAAAGAGTGTACGAGAAACTGATCCCTAACAAGTTGTAGAAGCTCCAAATTGATTCGAGAAATGTACCTAATTATTCAATAAAAAGTCAAATTTAGCACAATAATAAAGAACAATGATTTATTAATCCATATTGCTCATGTTAATGATATGCGAATGATAAGATTCAATTTTTCAAATGAAAAAGGTACAATAATCTAAATAGAAATATAGGCTCATGGGCATCTTTAACCTTTCCTTACAAGCTAGTTTTTTAAAGGTAAATTCTAGCCATAGATGATACCACGTCAACTATGGAATCAAATGAAACATTTCGAATATGGAATTGGTATAAATACTTGAAAGAGTGGATACATGTTTGTTGATACAGAAATCTGGTTGAGCTACGTAGAGACCAGACAACCACGCCAACACTTAAATTTGTTGTTAAATACCAATTGTTGGAGAAAAATCAATTTTTTAAATTTTTGTAAAATCTTTTAAGATCGATCTCATATAATATATAAGAATTCGTAATCTAGAAAATTATACCTTGACAATCTGATTTGACTTTTTCAGTGAGTTAATCTAGGCTCCCAGATCACGATCTGTCAGCACCACACCTGTTAGATCACGATCCGTCACCACTACGCTTGTTAGATCACAATCCGTCACCACTACGCTTGTTAGATCACAATCCGTCACCACTACGCTTGTTAGATCACAATCTGTCACCAATGATCTTTTAGGTTATGACTCAGGTTTCATCTGCACTTGTGAGTGGATTACTATTATTACTTATATGTATTCTACAAAGTATTTTGTGAGTGGATTACTATATTTTAGGAGAAATCCAAGAATTAGGGAATCTATAGGAGCTCCAACGAACTCTGAAGTGAAACATATTTTGTGAGTGGATTACGACTATTACTTATATGTATTCTACAAAGTATTTATGTTTAGTATGATTTAGTATCATGTTGTGATTATATGTATGCATATTATATGATTGATTAAATCATGAGATGTGATTGCCAAATACCATATGTGTACCCTTCCCTATAGGCTCTATGCATGTGTAGCCATAGGCTCTATGCATGTGTAGTGAGAGTTAGATTACTCTGTCCTTGTGATGTAGTTAATTCCGCTGAGTATTGAGAGGTATTTCCCCCACTTTACTTGTGTAATGATGATTCCAGTAAATATTGAGAGTTATTTCTCCTAGATATTATTTAGTGCAGTTTATATATATATATATATGATTTCATATTTGCTTGTGTAATGCGTTCAGTGCAAAGTTATGTCATACAATTATGCACCCGCACTAGAGCGCTAATTTATTTATAGATATATGTACACACACACACACAAACAATTATATCCATTCATTTAGCCACAAGTATATTATTTTCCTATTTACCCCATTTCTTTAAGATTTTCATAGGATTTCGTGCAGTTCAATTTCTAGTCAGTTGAGGTTGGGTCACGACACGCATTATTGCATGACTTATATTTTGAACACGTTTATGTTTATATGTATATATCTAAAGTGTATGTATGTATAGTAAGATGTGAACTGTTCAAGTTTTGAATATATTTTTGAATGAGGTACATATGTTATTATTTGTTTATAACAAAGGCCGAGGCTAGTGTTATGTATTCATGAATTAAATTTATGTCACAAGCTTTAGATATAAGATCACATGATTCACCTTGAATCTGGCAGAGAGGTTGGGTCGGATTGTGTCATGTATAATATGCACTTACTTAAATTCAATATAACCATCATTTATATGATGGTTTTTCAAAATAAGTGCACATATATCATAGTATGATTCACTTTTTATATGACTGACATGGTACTGATTATGTCTTGTAAAATTTGTCCCTTAGTAAGAAGCATTTACTTTAAAATTTTATGCTAAAAGAAGGTCATTTTAAATTTCAAAGTGTAAAATCTATTTTTATACATTTACACAATACTAAGGATGAAATGGTCTTCAACATAGATTCCTTAATAAATTTTAAGAGAGCTGACAGAAAGTGATTATTTAGAGAAATTGAACAATGGATGGTGCCTTTATTTAATTCACTAATAAAATGCATCTTGAAACTGATGTAGTCCAAAAAGGCGTCTTTTGTTAGAGTGTAGTAGGAGTAAATATATGAAATAAAATGTTGGAGAAATATCTGTGGGGAATAATAATTGCAGAAAAAGGGAGCAATAATTGATAAAACTTTATTTTAAAAGTTGGACTATTGGCACCCCTTTAGTCTCCACATCAAACCTTTTTTTCAGTTATATTTATTTTATTTCCAAAAATTTCCTTTTATTTTCAAAGACGTTCTTTTAGTTTTTCATTTAATCTTTTTTTATTGTTAAAACTCAAAGTAGTATTGTGCTATTTTTCATCTATTTTGCAATCTTATTGTTATCCTACATACAAATTAAAAAGTTTTATATGTGATAAAGTTTGAATGCTAATCATTAGTTTAAATAACACATATTTTAGATTGTAGTTTGAAAGTAATCTTGAGTATAAAAATATTTAATCGATAAGAAATAGGAAAAGAAAAATAGATTATTCTAAATTTATACAATTTATCTTAGTTAGATAAGAAATAATAGGTAGGAAATTAAAAAAAAAGATTGATTATTAATGTAAGTAATTTGTTGGGAAAAAAAATACTACATATGTTTATTTCTTCTTTGCCCTTAACTGTAATTTTATTTGAAATAGGGTTTTATAAAAATAATGACGCGGTGCCAATAGTTTCACTCTTATTTTAATTGAAATATAGGTAAGAATTGATGGTGCTTCGAGACACATTACAAATGTAGTTTTTCTAGAGAAAAAAAGAGTAAGATAGGAAGATTAGATGGATCACAGAAAGGTCCTAACTTCTATTTATAGATAATTATGTACTCTTTTATTTGGATTGTCACTTTTCATGATACCCTTTCATTTATGGTTGTTAAATCAAAATTTGAATTAGATCATCACTGGTCTAAAATAAACCATCACCATTTCAAATTGAAGTATAAAATCATGAATGGATGCATCTTTAAATAGAAGAATATAT
The DNA here is from genome assembly GCF_022201045.2 of Citrus sinensis. Taxonomy (NCBI): domain Eukaryota; kingdom Viridiplantae; phylum Streptophyta; class Magnoliopsida; order Sapindales; family Rutaceae; genus Citrus; species Citrus sinensis. The sequence goes on along the minus strand of NC_068558.1, from coordinate 31,930,177 downwards.
TTCTATTATATTTGACACTGTTTAATTAGACATATCTTTACAATCAAACACTTATTTAAAGCTCCATTTATTTTGAAAATATTCCAGTATAAAATATATTCTCTCCCTGACATGAGTATTTTGCAAATAATACAGAGCCACCGCGAGTTCAAAAATAATAAAATAATAACATTGCTCACTTGCTGGACTGGGCTGGATTGGGCTGATTGGGCTGGGCCTTCTATAAGAATGGGTTTCCAGTACGAAGCTTTGCTTTGATTATCCCATACACAGAGAGGGAAATTGAAATTGATTATGGCATTGGCCGCTCAATTCCTGCTTCGGATTCCCCAACTCGGAAGGAAAAATATAAACTTTCCGTCGTACAAGCAACGCGGGAATTATCAGCCATTGTTCTTGTCCTGCTTCGAAGAAGAAGAATTACTTAGAATTGACCGACGATGAGCTGCTTCGCGAATGCGAAATGCACACGTACAAATCGTCCGGACCAGGCGGTCAGCACCGCAACAAGTGCGAAACCGCCGTACGTCTCAAGCACGTGCCGACAGGCGTCATAGCGCAGGCCGCCGAAGACCGATCGCAGCACAAGAATCGGGCGTTAGCTTTGTCGCGCCTCCCCACTTTTTTGGCCCTCAAAGTGAGGAGCAGTGTGAATCTTGGTGCGTATTCGCCGCCGCTGCAGCTTCTTCAAATCCTTCCTCCTAAGTCTACAATTAGAAGTTCAGAAGTTGGTCCACAAATTGGACCTAACAATCCTAAATTTGCTTTGGTATTACTCTATTCACTCTTGCTTCGTCTTTTGTTTTCTATAAAAATTGAAGTCATAGTAATGATGATTGGGGTATTGCATTAAGCTTAATACTCTATCAAGTGATAATTGAACTTCAAAAAGAGAAATTGCTATATGTAATGTGTTTGATTGGCGTTTAGGTTTCCAATATTTTTTTAATTTAAGATTTCTCTCGTATGGTGATCTTTTATAAATGTGGCAGGTTAAGCACTGGAGCATTGTCACGGTTGATTCTATCGGATGATTCTCTTCGAATGGCCGTCAATGAGTTCAGGACTTCTAAGGTATGCTAATTCATAGCTGATAGTGTGTATTATGATAAGATTCAACCTGTTGGTTAATTTAAAATTGTTATCTTCTTTCTTATTTGTGCCAATAAGTCTGTTTTTTGTTGTTGAGTGTCTGCGTCAGTGCCTGATGGCATATTTCAATAGTAACCTGCCCCATTGATAAGAGAAATGTATGATATACTTTTTCAAGATACCTACCTGCATTATGAATTGTTATTAGAAGGAAGTACGAGAATAAATTAAGAGCAAAAACTGATTAAAAGATGTATCTTCATTATTACGTGAAATGTATGTTCTGCTTCTCATTCACTTTACCAGAATTACAAAAGTTTTATGTTATTGATGGTTGGATTGTTTTTGGGTTATCCTTGTTTTTTTGGTTTTAATTGCTTTACATACATTATGTGTGTAATTTTTTGATGGACAATCTTCATACCTATTTCACTCTTTCCTTTGTATGGAGTTGCTTACCGTTGGGATGAAGATGGTAATAGCTGCTATAGAAATTACTTTTCTTCAGAAGGAAAATTCTCAATCTTGGTAAATTTAAAGTTGTACTAGAAGACAAGCTGCCTATTCAACCAATGGCTAAATGTAGCATAGTAGCCTCCTTAGATGATTAATTAGATTGCATTCCTTCTCATCTCTCTGTTTTCATTTTTTCTCCTTTTTGACTTGCACTTCACTGTTCCTTTCCCCCCAAAAAAAAACAAAAAAAAAATTGTACTTTTCTGCCGATGTCTTCCCAATATCCTATGATCTCCAAATGCACAAATATTCTTGTTGTGACGTTCCATATATGGTTTCTCTTTTATTTTGGTCCATTTTCCAACAATATAGAATAGTGAGAAGAATGCTTTATTTTAATGATGCTTCTCTGCTTTCTTGAATGTATGCTTGTTCTTGTTCACAATTTACCGTTCGTGATAATTGGAATGGTCTTTCTTTGGCATCATCAAGCCCCAAATGTGATGAAACATTTTGAATTTCTTATTGATCCAGCCTTCACTTTAGTATAATGTATACACCATACCTGCAGTAAGTATCATTGATAGTTCCGAATGAGTGCGAAAGCAGACTAGTGTGTAACTTCATGATTTATTTATTGGTTTGCACATCCATATTTCAAATGGTTTACTGGTCTCCGGCCAAAGGAGAGGGAAAATGAAAGACTTTTGAGACAATCCTCATGGCTTTGTTGACATCAATTTGGTGGTTGATTGAGAAATGAATGATCATACATACATACAAATACTTGTTAGAGGGCTTGTTCTGTTGAATTATGCTGGCGGCATAAACTACAAGGCATTGTTGACGATTGGAGAATCAAGTTATTGTTTCCATTGCTTTGGTTGATTGATCCTTTGTTGAAGCAATGGCCAATTGCAGATGCAATCTTTGAGGATGTGAAACAAAGGTATTTTCTCTTCTCTCTTGTTTGGGGGAAAAATAAGAAAGATAGCAGAACGCCACGTGTCGACGAATGGAATAACTTCAGTGCAATTCGAGGTACCCGACATGATTAGAGGTACCTGCCATGATTTGAGGTACCCGGCTTGATTAGAGGTACCCCGCATGATTAGAGGTACCCGGCGTGATTAGAGATACCCCACACAAATAGAGGTACCCCACATGATAAGAGGTACCCCGCACAATTAGGGGTACCCCACATAAATTGAGGTACCCCACGTAACTCGAGGTACCCGGCAGATTAGATGCAAGAGAATCCTCCGAAAATATCCGCCATGAGAAACGTCTCCACCTCTTAAAATATATTATTCGATTTTGTCAGAATAAGGAATCAAGAACGTCATACCAAAAGGGGGGGACAGCCGCCTGCTACCTCTGCCAAAAGTAAAGGACATTGTCCCAAGGACAGTGGTCCTCAGCCGCCTACCCGACAGTTACTGCAGAGGTACCCTGGACCACTCTCCAGCGCGCGCCACGTTTCCAAAGGATGAGATACGCCGCGAACATGCACATAACGGCCTAAAAATCATAAAAAGGTAAAAGGACATTAGCCAAAAAGGGTACGCCACGTGGCAGCTGAGGTACTCCATATATAAAGGTGCCTAAGTTTCATTCTCCATCATGCTCTCACTCACCATTAACACTCACACCCCAAAAAAGAGGTTTTCTTCAACCTTAAACCCTAATTTACAGAGGGCTAGCCAGCTCTCTTTGCCATAAAAGCTTAAGTTTGCTAACTTGAGCGTCGGAGTGTGAACGCCGGGGTACCCCGGCTTCACCTTTAACCTCTATTTCACTATTTTGCAGGCATGTAGTTCATTTTGAAGGACACCTCTCTTGGTTTTGACCTTTCACCATTGTTACTACTCTCTCTCCCCTTCTCACCTCCCTCGAACTTCAGATACACCGCACCGCACACAACAAACCAGTGAGGTACCCCATCTCCCCCAAAAATATAAATTCATTGTTCAAGATAGATTTTGGCTTTTCCTACCCCAAAATCAGTTGAAAACAATTGGCGCCGTCTGTGGGAAGTCGCACAAAAAGCCTCCTCCGCGGTTACCAAACTATTTGTTGTGTGTACTTCAATACATGGCACCCGACGTACCTCCCGAAGGTTTAATGGGGGATCCTACAAGGATGAGAGATGATAGCAGCAGTGAAGGTAGTGATCCTGCAAGAAGTGTAGCCCGCATCAACAAGGGCAAGGGTATCAAGCAATCGACGGGTGTTCGCCAAGAGGAGGAACCTATTTCTCACAAGCGTTTCGAGGATCTTGTCCACGCAATACTTAGGGCGGTTGGATATCGGGCACCTGAAAGTTCACTTCCACCAGTGACGGTAGATGCTCCACCACCTCAAACGGGCGACCAAGCTATAATAAAAAAAGAGGTACTCGAGGCCAACAAACCAAAGCATAGGCCATTGGGTACTCGTTCTAATTTTCAAATCGTGGGCTCCCGCGACGAGTGTTCCACCTCCCTTGCAATTCCCGCAGCAGCTAGGGTACGAAACGTGCAAAGCGTACCCACGAAGATCTCCGTGAGAAGTTAAACGCCAAAAAGGCTTCTCAAATGGCGGCGACATCATCGGATACACCGAGGGTACCCTGAATGCGGAACCCTCCACGGGTTGCCCCGCGGGGAGGAGTGTTTAACACTCAGAGTATCTCATGGGTACCCCAACCTCCAAGATCGCCACCACCAGGGCAGCAAGAGCTACCACCGAGGCCTCGGTGGTAGGGTACCCCATAACTAGTTACTCTAGAGTTATGCGGGGTACCCCACGGGGACCAGATTAAGCCCGTTCCCGAGCGTTGCAGCAAGTGGAGATGGATGAGAAATGTCATTGGAAGCTCCAAGAAGATAAGGTCGAGGTCACAAAGAATAAGGAGAAGCCGAAGAGGACGGAAGCCCCAATATCAAGGGTACCCCGAATGCGGAGCCCTCCACGGGTTGCCCCGCAGGGACGAGAGTTTAACACTCAGAGTATCTCACGGGTACCCCAACCTCCAAGATCGCCACCACCAGAGCAGCAAGAGCCACCACCGAGGCCTCGGTGGTAGGGTACCCCATAACTAGTTACTCTAGAGTTATGCGGGGTACCCCACGGGGACTAGATTAAGCCCGTTCACGGGCGTTGCAACAAGTGGAGATGGATGAGAAATGTCATTTGAAGCGCCAAGAAGATAAGGTCGAGGTCACAAAGAATAAGAAGAAGCCGAAGAGGACGGAAGCCCCAATACCAAGGGTACCCCAAATGCGGAGCACTCCACGGGTTGCCCCGCGGGGATGAGTGTTTAACACTCAGGGTATCTCACGGGTATCCTAACCTCCAAGATCGCCACTACCAGAGCAGCAAGAGCCACCACCGAGGCCTCGGTGGTAGGGTACCCCATAACTAGTTACTCCAGAGTTATGCGTGGGGTACCCCGGTTGAAGACTCGGTTTCAGTCTCGATTTGGGCCACCAATCCAATAAAGAAAAGTCATACTACTAGTAAAAGTATTGTTTATTATGATGCAAGAGGGTATGCAGAGATCATCTTACTCCAGGGTACTCGAGGTACTTGACCTATCTCCAATTATGATAATCTACTCAACATCAGAGCCGCCTTTATCATTATTTGTTCGTCATATTTGATTCTGAGCAAATGGTCGATCATGAGGTTTCAATCATTTCGCATAAGGGTAGGCGAGCAGCCACCTTCATCTTTATTTATATTGTCTATTTGATTCCATGCGAATGGTGGATCATGAGGTTTTCGACCATCTCGCATAAGGGTAGGCGAGCAGCTACCTTCATCTCAATCTATATTGTCTATTTGATTCCAGCGAATGGTGGATCATGAGGTTTTCGACCATATTGCATAAGGGTAGGCGAGCAGCCACCTTTATCTCAATCTATATTGTCTATTTGATTCCAGCGAATGGTGGATCATGAGGTTTTCGACCATATCGCATAAGGGTAGGCGAGCAGCCACATTTATCTCAATCTATATTGTCTATTTGATTCCAGCAAATGGTGGATCATGAGGTTTTCGACCATATCGCATAAGGGTAGGCGAGCAGCCACCTTTATCTCAATCTATATTGTCTATTTGATTCCATGCGAATGGTGGATCATGAGGTTTTCGACCATCTCGCATAAGGGTAGGCGAGCAGCTACCTTCATCTCAATCTATGTTGTCTATTTGATTCTAGCGAATGGTGGATCATGAGGTTTTCGACCATATCGCATAAGGGTAGGCGAGCAGCCACCTTTATCTCAATCTATGTTGTCTATTTGATTCTACGCGAATGGCGGATCATAAGATTTTTTACCACCTTGCATAAGGGTAGGCGAGCAGCCCACCTTTATTACTATTTGTCTTGCATATTTGATGTAGAGTGAATGGTGGATCATGAGGTTTTCCATCATCTCTCAAAAGAAATCGCCATAAGTTTTGTGAAGATTTGCGGCAAGCATTTCTATGAAAATCGCCATACACTAATTAAGGGTATCTCCGAGGTACCCCACGCCAGAAAGTCACTCCTCAAATACACCAAGAGGAACCCTAAGAATGCTTGAGATAAGCAACAAGCATATCCGGAGGAATCACCACATGTTTGATAAAATTGGGTTATCCCGCCATGAAGTAACAGATAGCTCAGGGGATATCCAAGCTTAAGGGTACCCGAGGTACCCCATACGCCTTGTCGGTAATGTCGAACAAGGTTACATACTAAGATGGTTATCTTCACCTTCATCATTTAGGATAAGGGGATCAACAAAAGTGCTAGAAATAGCAGAAACACAAGCGTCGGTATCAAGGGTACCTTATGGCGACTTCATCTGAGGTACCCCAGTTGATCTCTATGGGCTTTCATACCAAGATGTGTGGGAAGCCCTGATATTCTCAATTGCCTTCAAGATAGCCAGCCTATCTACCTAGTTCTTTACTCTTGGCACCACCAGCCCCATATCAGCACTCCATTCCTCGGTCATGATGCGCTCAAAAGCATTGTCAACTATGTTCTTCTGTCGAGATACCAAGTCCTCAAGTTTAACTTAAAGCTCCTCAGGGTCTCCCACCGTATGGGCCTTCTCCTCTGAAACTTCATCAAAGTGTCCCCTCAAAGTCTTGTTCACTCCAGAGATCTTCCCTTCATAAGGGTACCCCTAGAGGCGTCCTCTATTCAGCTGCCCATCGAGCTAAACTTCATATCGCCACGTGTCGCTCCTACTTTTTATGTAAGTTTCTTTTGCCTCCAATACTTCTCGCCAAAAGAAACTAGGGGGATGTTGTTTGGGGGAAAAATAAGAAAGATAGCAGAACGCCACGTGTCGACGAATGGAATAACTTCAGTGCAATCCGAGGTACCCGACATGATTAGAGGTACCCCGCACGATTAGAGGTACCTGCCATGATTTGAGGTATCCGGCCTGATTAGAGGTACCCCGCATGATTAGAGGTACCCGGCGTGATTAGAGATACCCCGCATGATTAGGGTACCCGGCGTAATTAGAGGTCACCGGCTTGATTAGAGGTACCCCACACAAATAGAGGTACCCCACATGATAAGAGGTACCCCGCACAATTAGGGGTACCCCACATAAATTGAGGTACCCCACGTAACTCGAGGTACCCGGCAGATTAGATGCAAGAGAATCCTCCGAAAATATCCGCCATGAGAAACGTCTCCACCTCTTAAAATATATTATTCGATTTTGTCAGAATAAGGAATCAAGAACGTCATACCAAAAGGGGGGGACAGCCGCCTGCTACCTCTGCCAAAAGTAAAGGACATTGTCCCAAGGACAGTGGTCCTCAGCCGCCTACCCGACAGTTACTGTAGAGGTACCCTGGACCACTCTCCAGCGCGCGCCACGTTTCCAAAGGATGAGATACGCCGCGAACATGCACATAACGGCCCAAAAATCATAAAAAGGTAAAAGGACGTTAGCCAAAAAGGGTACGCCACGTGGCAGCTGAGGTACTCCATATATAAAGGTGCCTAAGTTTCATTCTCCATCATGCTCTCACTCACCATTAACACTCACACTCCAAAAAAGAGGTTTTCTTCAACCTTAAACCCTAATTTACAGAGGGCTAGCCAGCTCTCTTTGCCATAAAAGCTTAAGTTTGCTAACTTGAGCGTCGGAGTGTGAACGCCGGGGTACCCCGGCTTCACCTTTAACCTCTATTTCACTATTTTGCAGGCATGTAGTTCATTTTGAAGGACACCTCTCTTGGTTTTGACCTTTCACCATTGTTACTACTCTCTCTCCCCTTCTCACCTCCCTCGAACTTCAGATACACCGCACCGCACACAACAAACCAGTGAGGTACCCCATCTCCCCCAAAAATATAAATTCATTGTTCAAGATAGATTTTGGCTTTTCCTACCCCAAAATCAGTTGAAAACATCTCTATTCAGTCCATCGTTCATTATCCTAAAACACTAGAGTCAAAAATTAAAAAACTCTATGATGTGTATATATTGGCGCTGCAGGGGAACACTGAGGAACATTTTACTATCCATCTATGCAATTAAGAAATCTGTGGATGAAACACTGGTAGAGGTATTAACATTCTCCACTAATGTTAATGATATGAGAATGATAAGATCCAATTTTATACATGAAAAAGATACAATAATCTAAATAGAAATATAAGTTCACCGGCATCTTCAATCCTTTCCTTACAAGTCAGTTTTGTAGATATAAATTCTAGCCATAGACGATACCACATCAACTATGGAATCAAATGCACCATTCCAAATATGGAATTGGTATAGATACTTGAGAAAGTGCATACATGTTTAATCGTATGGATTCACAACACAAATGAGTTGGGTGAAAATGACACCTATCCTATTCTTTTTTCAATCAATATACAAATATGTTTTTTAAAATATATAAGATTTGATGGTATTTTCACTATGCCTCTCTATGGTTTTTGCTTCCACGTGATGAAACTTTCCCATATACAACAATTCAGGTTTAAGAAAGTTGAAATTTTTCAAATGTGATTGCGTCATAAACACGAGGGTTGATATGGTGCGCAAGTGGTGTGTTAGGCAGAGCTGCACTAATAAGAAATCACTACATGTCCCGCCGCGCACCTAATCAAAATTCTTATATGCAAATGTGCGCCTGATTCAAAATTCTTACTGCAATATATACAAATGCTTAAGGCTTGAGGGTATTTGTTAAGGAAACCTCATTCAATCAATAAAAATAAAATTAAAAAATCATGGATAAAAATTCAGAAATATCATGAATGAAACACTAGCATTTAAAAAAAAAGGGAAAAAATAACACGCCGAGTAGATTAGATCTGCAGGAAAAGAAGGCCAGTAATTTTACATAGCTAAATACGTGCTTTCGGTACATTATACCCTTCGTCTAATAAGGTATAGTTCAATACTCTAGTGTGAATTTGTGTTACATGCACCACGTCCCTCGAAAATTATTACATGCATGTTTTGTTCCAAGACTAATCTTGGCTCTTTTTTTTTTAATTATTAATAGTGATTAGCAAAAGAGAAAAAAATAAAATTACATTCATGAAAATCTTAGTCTTCTTCGTAAGAGTTGAAACAACTGCTTGGAACTTCCATTGAATCCGTAGAATCTGGGATGTAAAGTAAATGGACTCCACATTTTTTCACCCCGCAGCACTCGCACTCCAAAGGTGGAAAACGATCAAAATCATCAAAAAAGAAGCGGACTGCCTCAGGAACGCAATTGTATTTCCAAAAACCATTAAAATTATCCTCTCTGAAAAAATAGCACCCCAAAAGTAAGTGATTTATTAAATACTATTTTTTACTTTTTTTAATTTATTTTTAGTAATGGTGTATGACTGAGAGATTGAAATTGACTAAAAAACGACAGAACACCATTAATTTTGTTGAAATATATTGTAAACTTCTGGAACTTTTATTATTAATTCTACAAGAATTCTTTTACAGGAGTTCAAAAGTGGGGAAAGAAGTCTAGAATTTCATGCCTAAAAAAATTCAAAACTGTAGTTCAGCATCTGGAAAATTTAAGTAAGGAACGCAATTATATTTCCAAAAACCATTGAAATCCTCCTCACTGAAAAAATAGCACCCCAAAAGTAAGTGATCTGATTCTACGTAGGGGTGGCAAAATGAATAAATGAATCGAATTCAAATCGAATTTAAAAGTGTAGTTTAGCATCTGGAAAATTTAACTAAGAGTGCTGCGTGAATATTATTTACAGTGTTGAATATTACTATACGAAATTAAAGGTAACATTTCACCCGATGTTCTGAGAAGGAAAGCCAGACAAACTGGCCGCTTCCTTCAAAGCATTCCTCCAAGTCTGCAGCTTCTCTGAATTCTCCTTAGACCTTTCTTCAAGCTTCGAAAATGAATCCCCAAAACTCCCAGTTTGGTTTCTCACGTCTGATGGATCAACCCGATAGAAAACCGGAATCACAACCTGTCCATACTCTTTCTTGCATTCGAGGATTTTACAAGTTCATCGAGACACCATCTGGAAGAAGCGTATGATTCAGAGAAAATGATAACTGAAATGGCCGATGCTTCAATTGCATTCACAAGAGACTCTGAAATTTCATCTCCTCTGTTGAGCTGGTCATCAATGAAAGTTCGGATATTTTTGTCGAGAGAGATCTGAATATAGATGGCTAGTAAAGTTGTCTCGGGTGTCCTCTCCTCTGAAACTGACAAAGACATCATATTTTCGCAGTTTTTTGAAGACCGACCGTAAGAAGTCCAATGTGGCTGACTAGAGATGGTTCACAGGTTCCACCCACCAAATTTTGATAAGTTTTTGAGGAAGGAGAAAAAATAATTCCAAAATTCTTAATGGATATGTATATTTTTAATAATTTAAATATTTTTATGATATGTTAGTGATGATTCCATTTGAGTCATTTTAATTTTTATTTCATTAGAATTATATGTAAGAATCTATTATAAAATAGATAAATGTGGAACATGATGTGGATAGAAAAATTGATGTTCACTTGTGGATTCTTTATCCTCACTCTACAAAAATTTATAGAGAATGAGGTGAAAAATATGGGTTAAATTTTAAATGGAATGAGAAATGGACAAAATGGAGGGTACAATGCACCGGGTGCATGGTAGTTGGACCTTGTTTCTAAGACCACTTTATTAATATGATTATAAAACTTTAATTAAACTATCATAGTGTCTTTATGGCACAAAACTCATGTAAATTTTTAGGCTGTTAAATTTATATCATTCATTTGTAAGTAAGGTAGTGAAAATAATAATTAGATTTTATTTAAAAATATTAGTTCACATAATTAAATACATAAATTATTAGATACAATAACTCATGTTTGTTAGGCATTTTTTTCGTCTTATATCATAATAATAAATTAGTAAAATAAAATTTATATCAAAGTTTATGATCAAATATAATCAAAGAAATCTAAGAAGAAAGGTAATAGAAAGATTTAATTGATTAACTATACAAAATTTTTATTAACTTGAATTTTTTAAAAATATTGTCAATTCATTATAATTAATTTGTAAAATTAGTGTGAGTTTACAAAAATAATGTGGTGGAAATATCCTTTTTTTGGTTTCTTTCTTTTGAAGCTAAAGATTCAACACTTAGTGAAGACACGACGTACGTGTTGCCCACAAAGATTCCAGAGAGGACGTTTGCCGCCAATGAATTTTTGAAATTTTTTTTACTATGTTTTTAATGAATAAAATGTATGACAAATGATATTTTATTTTAATTGTGTTATATAACATGCGAATTTATCAAAGCCTAAGTCAACCCAAACTAAAATCAAATTAAAATGATTTTAGTTGGGTTGAATTGGATTGCCGCGCAAACTTTGGGTTGGTTTGGTTTGAAACTTGCGCTTGGATCTTCGGTTGCATTTGGGGCTTGCAACAAATCGACCCCAAATTTTTTCTTCCCGCATCCGTACAATAATATTACATGTAATAAAAATAACACAGGCACAAATGACAAAAAATAATTTTTATTTTGTAGTGCATTTTTTTTATAATGTACTATTTTTTTAATAGTATTTACTTTTGTGTACATATAGTTGGCATCCACAAACGTTAAGGATCATTACTTATTTTCCTTTTAAGTTATTTCATATAAAGATAAAGAGTAAAAAGCATTTAATAAAAGTGATTAATGGGGCTGATAAGATATAATGAGGGGTCAAATATGACAACTCCTATACTTATATCATCATTCGCTCGACCTTAGGTTATTTTCCTTGCTAACTTGAGTGAGACTCATCGATACAGCTAACGGCACGCACGTGGGTTGGGCTGAGTTTAGAATTTTAGGCACGCGGGCCTTAAAAGCACGGCACAATTAGAGATGGGCTAAGCACAGCACAATAAAAAAACCTGTAATAAGCATGTTTTATTTTTTTAATGAAGGTAAACTTAAAATTTTATGATTTTACAAATAACTTAAAATTGAATTTTTTAAATTCATTTAATTCTTAGTTTAAAAAAATACTATAATTGATTTATATTTATAATTTATTAAATAAATAATTGATATCATGATTTTAATGAATAAAATTATAAATATCATGATTTTATAAATATGCATTAATATTATTGTGAACTATGATTTATAATTCTATGGAAGTCCAAGTTAACAATTAAGTTAAGCTTTAAAAAAAAATTATTATTATTGTTGTTGTTAAGTATTAAAAAATTCTAATATTATAAGGTCAAACTTAGTAATTAATATTATATTTTCTTACTATTATTAGTTTATTATTATTAAATATGGACTTGAATTTTGAATTTTCGATTTTATTAGATTTGAATAAAGGCATAGATGCAAAAAACGTACATATACTTGAAAAAAGTACGCCAACAACTTTGCATGCGCTCTTAAATTTTTTTTTTAAAAAAAGCTTATTTGATTTTTTTTCTTAAGCACGGCACGTCACGGCCCATAGCACAACATATGTGGGCACGGCACAAATAGGCACAACACGTGTGCCGGACCAGCTCTAAACAAAAAAATTTAAGCACGGCATGGCACGACACGAAACACATAATGGGCACGGCACGGCACGACACGAAACACATTGTCGGCATGGCACGGCACGGCACGGGCATAAGCACGTATAAGCCTTGCATTGGCCGTCTCTACTTGTGTTATTGCTGCCTCAGGTATATTAATTTAACTTCCTCTTGGGCATCAGATATTAGTCTTCTTGCTTGCAAGAAACACTGGCACTTAATTAGCCTTTTCGGTAACTATGGTTTGCGAAAAACCTGCTCTATTTTCCACCATAAGAATCCAGTCAAACACTTGTTCGGGGGCTTGTTTTGTTGAGTTGATGATTGGAGAATCAAGCTACTGTTACCATTGCTTTGGTTCATTGATATTTTGTTGAAGCAAAGGCCAGTTGCCTTTACGTTCTTTGAGCGTGCGAGGCAAAGGTATTTTCTCTTGTCTGTATTCAGTCCATTGTTCATTATCCTAAAACACTAGAGTCAACTAAAAAACACTATGATGCGTACATATTGGTGCTGCTGGTAAAGACTGAGGAGCAATTTATTGTCTATGCAAATAATGAATCTGTGGATGAAACACTAGTAGGCATTAATATTCTGCACTTATGTGCCATTTAAATTTCTTACAAAAATGGCCACTCATAATTCATGAATTGACGTCAAAACCACAGATCATACGAGAAGCCGCCATTGATGAAGGGGCACTTGATGCATTAATTTGTTTTGATCGTGACAGGCCCATCGGGGCTGAACCCAGTGCAATTGATGGCATCAATCTCTATACCTGTACTAGTTTTATGGGGTGATGAGTATCCATTCACACCCGTCGATGGACCTGTTGGTAAATACTTCTCATCTCTGCCTTCTCAACTCTCAAATGTGAAGTTAATTGTATTGGAAGAAGTAGGACATTGTCCTCATGACGACGGACCTGACTTGGTCCAGGAAAAGCTGCTTCCTTAATTGGTTGGCTGAAACATCCCATTGCTGAGGAATTTACTTTCTTATCAACAAGTTTTGATAAGCATTATATATCATTCCTATTGTAAAATGACAAACAATTCTAGTATTTACATTGTATATATCAATTCTTATTCAACTGCTTGAATATCTTTTGGCACCGAAAGGAATGCAGGAGATACTAATCCCTGACGTGTTGCAGAAGCTCCAAATTGATTCAAGAAATGTACCAAATTATTCAATAAAAAGTCTAACTTGCTTCAAAAAGTCAAATTCAGCACAATAGTAATGAACAATGATTTAGTGATCTATATTGCTCATGTTAATGATATGTGAATGAAAGGATTCAATTTTTTTACAGGAAAAAGATATAGCAATCTAAAGAATAGAGAAAGGTGATTTAGTAATTTATATTGCTCATGTTAATAGGAATCAATTTTTCACCTGGAAAAAACAAAATAATCTAAATACGGGTCCCTCTATGATGTTGTGAAACGACCCGCCCCGAATTCCCCCGGGCGAGTTAATCTAGTCTCATCAAAACAGACTTGATAATAATCGAATTAGTAAGGATTCTGCCGAAAATTCGGTAGAGTCTCCTTTATATATATAACACTCCCAATCTACAAATATGAATATAACACTCCCAATATAATTCAATATACAACAAACTCCAGTGATCAACATCCTCAACCAAAATGTTGAGTTTTAATATTAATATCTCAGTTTATTCTTAATCCCAAAAGAATAATATAACAAAAGTATACAATCCCATAAGAACGAGATAATCAAGTTGTCCCAACAAAAACATCTATAACTTCTAACAAGCAACCTCCTGGTAGGGGAAAAATATAATAAAAACGGGGTGAGTTTAAAACTCAGTGAGTGGATATTAGTTTTTAAAAATTAATTCTTACTTTAAAAGAAATAATCATATCATTTCCAAACACGATTTCATCAAACCATATGCGAGAAACCAGTAATAAATCATTTAACATTTAAATTAAATTACTAACCATGAAAAGCATATATATTATCGTACTAAATAATTATGAAAATCATATCACAATATCATATAGAATACAAAAATCTGAAAATCATCACCAAACAAGTACCCAGGAAAATAATCTCGTCATATCCGGACCTTAACGGACGGGCAATGACGTACTATCTGGGTACCATCACGCCCCGGAGCTACACGGATAGACAGGGAAATACCATCTCATATCTCATCATATATGTGCATGCATAATCTAGTCCCCAAAGGACAAAAGCGCCTAAGCACACGGCCCATAGCCTCTGTGTGTACTCAGACGGGCCCCAAAGGCCTGTATCTCATTCGTATCATCTATATCTCAATATATGTCTGTATCTCATATCTGTGTATCTGTAATCATCATACCACATGCATATGCCCCCGAAAGGCAAAAGCGCCCAAACACACGGCCCAAAGCCTCTATGTGTGTTCAAACGGGCCCCAAAGGCCTCTCATCTCATCTCGTATGTATCACTGTATCTGGAGGGAATGGTACTGTCTAATGACTTCAAAAGCAATCATTTCACTCATATTCACATACCTTTTAACCATACTTTAAATCATACCACATTTGAATCCACTTTTCTTGTCTTTAAAATGCTATCATGTTTTATTCAAAGTAGATACACAAAATCATTAACCAAACATTTTAATAAAATACCAATGCGTGAATAAAGTCAATTTTGAAGAAATCATTAAATCAGAACATTTAAAAAAACTTATTTCGCAAACATGCTTTACTATCGTAATTAACTATGAAAATAGGTGAAAATAGGTTTTGTATATTCCACTCACAGTGACGGTGTTCATGCTCGGTTATCGTCCACGTCTGCAGACCGGTTCTCGCTCGCGGATCCTCCTAAATCAAGGAAACGACATAATTATTTTCCGTAAATTGGAATTACGACTAAATTTATGCAATAAACTCGAAACGAACATCTATCTATAATTTACAACTCCCGTGTCGATAAAATTACTAAAATGCCCTCGAGTCCGTAAATCATTAAAGTACTCTGAAATCTTAAATCACCGAATTACCCTCGAAATTGTAATTACATCCAATCCTCAATCCCAAGAATTACTAAAATATCCACAGGCTCAGAAATTACAAAATTGCCCTCGGAGTGTGAAATTACCGAAATGCCCTTGCCGGTCAACGGTCACCGGAATTTGGCCACGCTGGCCAGGAAGCATGGGTTAGACACTTTTGGCCAAGCTGAGTTCAATAGTACCGGTGGTGAGCTCTAACGCGTGGCAACGACGCTGGAATCTAGCTTGGCAGCCGTGAATTCCAACAATTGACCGGTGGTAAAATAGTGACTCCTGATGGCTATGGATGGTCGGAAATGGAAGAGGGAGTCGTGGGGAACAAAATCTAACCGGTGGTATCACCGAAAACCGGTGAAAATCCCAACAGAACAAATCGAAACAGTCGCGGGTTTTCAAGCTTCGATCGCCGGCATTCCGGTTGGTTTTCGGCAGCGAGGATGGTAGGGGAACAATGGCCGGCTTCTAAGCTACAGATTGGTACCAAGCTCGGCTGAAACGGTGGCTGAAAATAGGAGATATGGTCGGGTCACATTCGCAGGTTCCGGGTCGGGTTGACGGCTTCTCTCTCTCACTCTCTCACACACGTGTGGCTTTTGTTTTTGCTCTGTTTTTTCCAGCTTCTTTTATTTATTAATAAAATCCTTAACTGCCTCATTTTTATTTTATTTTTCACATATGTTACATGCTATAATTTTTTTATAGCATCAATAGTGTAAGCAATATTAACCATTAGATTTAATCAACAATGCACATTATATTTATTAATTATTTTTAAAATAACATAACCGGTTAACAAAGTGGCTAGACTGTTGGGAATTCTTAAAAAAATTGTTGGATCGTGGAGTTGGCAGAGGTATGAGAAATTTCAATGAACACCTACAGTTTTAAATATTCTCATATTTTTCACTCGAATAACATAATTCGTTTAATAACATAAAATTCAATAAAATATATGATTTCAATGGAATATATGAACATGCATACAAAACCCATATTCATAGGAATGTTTCATTAGACTTTTATAGTTTATCTTACCTATGTATCCTAAACCATTCATTATCAACTTTTCGTAATTTTATTAAATATAAATTTCAAGCAAAACAAGAAAGAGTGACAATATGTAATTAATTTGAAGATTTAATGTAAAACTCACAATTGCTAAAATAGTGCTTAAATTATATCTTTAATGTTATAAGATAATTTGATTATCATGTAATCAAACTAATTTCAAAATTTATTTTGAAAGCATGCAAAACTAATTTCAAAATCTATTTTGAGAGCATGCAAACGGATGTAGTCTCTACTATGTGATGTTTTTATTCTAATTTATGGCCATGGAAGACAATTGGAAGATCCATATTTGTCCAATAGTGAAATATAAATAATAGCCCTTCAATTTCTCATGTGGTATATTTCATTGGCTTATTAGCTTAAAAACTATTTGCAAGTGTTAAAAATTGGACTGCTGCATGAAATGTCATGTGATATATTTCATTTTACCTTAGATTAATTAAATGCCTATATATGGTTTACTTCATTAATCTAAAAATTAATTTTCACTGATATTTATATATGACATATCAATTCATAATATATAGGGTAATTACGATTTTAATTTTCCTTCTATTAATAATAGGGGTAGATAGAAGTACTCAATATGTGTGTGTGTGTGGGTATCAATTCATATGTCTTAATGACTACAAGAGAAATCACCTCTACTAACTTAACATATGTCTTTCTATCGTAGTGTTTGTAAAATATATTTTATTTGTTATGCTTTGGAGGATGTGTAGTATATTATTTTATAATTCGTATTGTAATTTACAGAAAACGTGTTTAACATGTTTTAACTTTTATTACTGTCAAATAGATTCTGTTTAATACATTTTATAATTTAATTTAAGGTTTAGGCTCGCCGAACATATATTACACTTGTACTATTAAAATGAAAATGAAAATAGGGGCTACAAAATGATATTGAATATGCCCTAAGTTACTTGGAGTGTCAGTCTAGAAATAAGTATCACCGTAAGGTTAAATTTATGGAACAACTTTTCAGGATTGTTGGTCTTCCTCCATTAGCTTATTTTAGGTCTATATTTCCATTTTTTTAATGGATGCAAGATGGTGATGATGTCGAAATTGTGCTATCCGTAATGATGCACCTTCGTATTCAATAAGAATCATATGCATATTCAACAGTGAAAATATGATAACTTTGTCGTAATTTGATCATATTACAATACAATTGACTACTAAAAAATGTATTTATATTTTTTTATTACATTTTACATTAAAGTTGTAACACATTATAAATGTAAAGCTTAATGTTTAATAACATAACACTTCAACAAAATCAACAACTTAAGTATGATGTATGATATAGAATATTGAAATAGTTATACCTAACACTCACAGTAATTTATAAAAAATTATAGTGTTTATTTACAATATCTTTTCTAATTATATATGTATTAATATCTATCTTAAAGTCAATTTTTGGATTAGATTTTAATAAATCCATCGGGATAGATTAATAGTAACTTAATATTAAAAAAATTCATTTTACAAGTTATTTTGTTAATTATACTTATTGTAATATTTTATTTGTATCATATGATATTTATTATTATTATTATCCTATTTCTATATGTATATATATTAAGGTTATTTAAATCAAAATGTATAATAGTCATTTATGAAAACTAGGGGGTCGGTATTACCATTTATGCAACTAAGTGGATCTATATGACTATTTGAGCAAACCTTGGGGTGTGTGTGGCTTTTTCTCAAATTAATATTAATTTAAAATTATAAAACAAATATTTACCAGCAACTTATAAATTACATGCGACATTTTCATTAATTATTTAATTATCCATTACATTAAATGGACAATTGAGATTAAAATACTTAAAATTAATGGTCCACATTAATCCCACTATCAATGCTGTAAAAACACATACATTATCATAAAGAAATCCTCTAAAAAAATATAAGTTCACAGGTAGGGATGGCAAATTAGTTCATCCAAATTGAATATCTACATATCCAGTCCAATTGGATTGGGTAATATCCATCCAAAATCATTTTTGGATATGGATATTTTAAAAGATATCCAATTAGATATTGGATGAATATGGATATTTGATGGATATCCAGTATCCAATTCATTTACCCGATTTTAGGTTAAAAAAATTTATATCGTACAACTAAAATAAAAAAATAAAAACAAATGCCATATGTTATTGATTTTGCAGACCCTAAGATTGTCACCGCTCACCAGCCACTCGTCGCTCGCCGGCGCTCGTCGCTCGTTGCTCGTCCGCTCATCGCTCGTCGCTTCTCTTCTCTTTTCTCTCTGTCACTGCGTATATGTAACTCTCTCTCTTTTTCTTCACTTGCACTCGATTCATTTTGTTAGAGGTCGTCAGTTCTTGTTTCTTTTCTACAATCGATTGTCGACAGGTTGTATCATGGAAATTGGAGAAAAGATAAATGGGTAGGAGAAATTAGAAAGTTTGCAAATGCGAATTGAGAAAGCCTGCAAATATTTATCCCACTTTTGTGCTATTTGGCATACATTGTGTATTGTCACATCATTAACTAGGAAAAAAAATCAATAACATAGTTTTGCATGATTGAATATATTGAAGTAGTTTATGCATCCCATCATTAACTGCAAATGATGTTGTGGTGGTCTTAGTTTTGCATGATTGAATAGATTGAAGTAGTTTATGCCTTTTCTTTAGCAATCAAGTAGTCTACGCCTTTTATTGCAGTATGAGTCAAGTAGTCTATGCCTTTTATTGAAGTCTGAGTCATTTATCCCTGTTTTGTTATGATAAGCCTATACCAAAGGAAAGAATAGAGAAGCCAATTGGTCTATCACTGTGTAAGAATGGAGAGGTTTGATTTCTATGGTCTATCACTTGTCATAATTGAATTTATGACAATGCAATTATATAAAAAAAAAAAACAAGGCAAAACAAACCCAGAAAAGCTAAACAATTCTGAGCTGGAACCCAAAAGTGAAGCAAAACATGTACAATGAGAGCATACACTGACTTGACTGAGTGGAATTCAGAGAGAGAGGCAGGGAGAGAGAGAGAGTGAGAAATGGTGATGTTAGTACAGCTGCCAAAAAAATGAAATGTCTTGACACTATATAAAGATTTGATTTTTACATTTGCTAGTAAAATAATAATACTACAAAGTCGTGATTGGGGATGGTACCAGCTGGTGGTGGGGGAGATGTGAGATAAGATAAAGGTTAAAAGGAAAGTAAGAGACATTGAAAAGAGTAGGTGGTTTACAATTACTGTACAAAATTACACAGTCCTCACATAAAATTTAGTGGTAGCGTCTTAAATCTGTCACATGGAAGATGACAAAGAAAAGTTTCCAATCTTCGGTTGTGATGGGCATGTGGGTGTGCAAAAATTTAATGAATTCAAAAGCCAACATATTCGTAAACGAGTTAAGTCGGAGTTAGATACTTACTTGGAAGAAGAGGATAAGACTACTCCAGACTTCGATATTTTAATGTGGTGGAAGGTGAATAGAAGTAGATATTCGATATTGTCTGAGATTGCTAGAGATTTGCTGGCTGTTTCGGTCTCTACAGTTGCTTCCGAATCTGCTTTTAGTGCGGGAGGTTGATGTTTAAGCCCACATCGTAGTAGACTTCATCCGAGTACAGTAGAGCCTTAATGTATACTCAGAATTGGATATGGGCTCAATTAAAAGGTATCAAATTCAGCTCACTTATGCACTTATTTGATTTTGATAGTATTTGTTTTCTTTATATTTTACAAGTTTTTTTTTTTAAATTAGGTGGGATTCCTAAAGATAAGGTGATGAATGGGGAAGAAATAAATAAAGAAGTGACTGATAATGATGATGAAGAGGAGACCCAACTATGTTTTGAATAGTGTTTATTTTTCTTTTTTTGGTATGTGCTTGATGCTTATTGTGATGCTCAATTATGAATGATCATGGTCCTAAATAATACAAATTATTTAGTTGTTTAATGCTTTGCTTTAATTTGCAGATTAATGATGATAATCTGGTTGGAGATTAATGATGCGTTAGAAGAATGAACTTTTTGTATTTAATTTGAAATTAATTTGTAATTTCATATTATAGTTTCTTTTTGTTAATTCATAGTTTTGATATTTGTTATGTTTATTGTTTTTTATTTGATATTGGAATCTAATACTGGTTTTAACTATTCTATATTATTATTTTTATTATATTTTTTATTTTTATTTTTATATAATAAAAATCAAATATCTATGGATATCTATGGATATCCATATCTATATGGATAAAATTCATATCCATGTCCAATATTAAATACTGGATATGGATATGGATATATCCATCATGGATAATTATGGATTTGTATTTAGATGGATATTATCCATCCATAATTGGATATTTGCCATCCCTATTCACGGGCATCTTTAATCTTTTCCTTGCAGATCAGTTTTTTAAAGGTAAATTCTAGCCATAAGATGATACCATGTCAGCTATGGAATCAAATGCACCATTCCGATTATGGAATTGGTAATGATACTTGAAAAAGTGCATACATGTTTAAGCAAATGGATTCACAACACAAATGAGTTAGTCAAAATGACACCTATCTTGTTCTTTCATCTTTTTTTAATCAGTATACAAATATATTTTTTAAAATATATAAGATTTGATGGTGTTTTTGTTGGAGAAAAATCAGTTTTTTAAAATTTTTTATAAAACTTTTAGGATTGCTCTCATACAATATATAAGAATATGTAATCTAGAAATCGTACCTTAAAAATAATCCGATTTGGCTTTTTCCACTGAAGTGATTTAGGCTCCCAGATCACGATCCGTCACCACCACTCCTGTTAGATCACGATCCGTTACCACCACTCCTGCTAGATCATGATCCGCCACCAAATAATCTTCTAGGCTATGACTCAAGTTTGATCTGCACTTGACGTGTGGGCGCCTTTATCACCACTAAAACAACTAGCACGAGAAAATTTTTCTCTTAAAATTAGAGAGAAAAATCTTTTTCTCTGATCTGTATAAAGTGGTTGCCTTATCTTTCTTTAGAGAAAATAAGCCTTTTTGTATCTTCCTTTAGTGAAAACCCTAGGCTCCAAATAATGAAAATCAAAAGCCACGTTACTTGCTTTTTCTATAGGGGGCCCATATTGTAAAATAACACAAAGCCCCTTACATACAAGCATATTAAATGGAGCCTCCCACCAAATGATATATTTAGGCTTTTGACCTAAATAGCTAGTAATCTTGCTTATTAATCCAATAATGGTGCAGTCAATTAAATGAGCTAACTCAGGATCATTTGGGAACATACAATAGTGGCTACAATAATTAGGCCTGTAATTAAACTAACCCAATTATTTAATTCCAAATCTACTCCACTAAAAGATTGGAATTGACCTCTATAATTGTATGCTCGAATAATAATTCATCCCAAACCACATCAATTTCTTTATTGCCTAATCATTTATACCACATCGTTAATTAAATCGATATCTCAACTGTCCAATCGATTTAATTACATCTTATTCCTTGATACTTACTGGTTTTCTCTAATGATCATTTTCAACATACTAAATATATTGACACACTCTGGCCAGAGAATTCTATGATCAAGTGCCGAAAACGCATCAATAAATGTGTTGTAAAAATTCTATATTGTTAATCTATGACTCCAATACTCATAATTGCTCCCACCAAGATACCGGGTAATCTCGACCACAATTGTGTGTCGTGCCCATTGGGAACTCAAATGGAATAACAATTATAATCATGAAATCATAACTAACTCAAGATTAAGATTACAGTAAAATCAATACCTATGAGATTTAATAAGTCTGACAGTCATTTCAAGGTTAATTAAATCTCATATGTGATCCAGCTCAATGTAGTCAAACTACATCAGTAAATTCATATATAATTAAGACAAATCATTCAATAAATTTACTATAGTCTAAACATAAATAGAGTGCCCAACTCTATTTATCAACTGCGAACTAAATTTGTTTAATCATAAGATAACTTATATTTATATTTTCTGTGAATCCATATGATGATCACATAAATACATATAATATGATTAAACGGACCTTATTCAATATATATTTATGCAATTGAAAATATCTCAAATATTTTATTAATCAGAAAATAAATTAATATGCTTTAAAAGAACATATAATCCCAACAATCTCCCACTAGCTCTTAAAGCATATCTTGCATATTGCACATGCTATAGGGCTCTAAGTGCAGGTTATAAAGGTTTCCCACTAATGGCCATTGTAATAAGATCTGTCATTTAGGATCTAATGCCACTTGGGTACTGTCATATAACCTTTCTACACTATTCCCTTATAAGATGATACTTTATCTCAATATGTTTTGTTTCTTGTGGTTCCTTGGTTCCTTAGATTGAGTTACGCACCTCCATAATCATAAAATAGTTTAAGGGGTGCAGTTACAACAGGTACCACCTTAAGATTTTGTAGGAACTTGTGGAGCCATATAGCTTCTTTTGCAGCTTCAAATGTAGCCACAGATTCAGCTTCAGTTGTGGAGTCTGTGATATAAGATTTTCACACTCCTCCAACTAATAGCTCCACTTCTTAATGTAAACACATTGTTGGAAGTTGATTTTCTGGAATCCTTATCTAACATAAAGTCAGAATCAGTATAACCCACTGGAATGAGTTCATCACCAGAATACACAAGCATATAATTTTTAGTTCTTTTCATATACTTTATTATATGCTTGACCACAGTCCAGTGTTCAGGTCCAGAATTAGATTGATATCTACTAGTCATCTCTACCGCAAAATAGATGTCTGGCCAAGTGCAAAGCATGGCATACATAAGACTTCCCACAGCTTCTGCATAGGGAACTCGTCTCATTCTCTCTATCTCTTCAGATGTTTTAGGTGATTGATCCTCAGAGAATGTAATTCCATGTATGAATGATAATAAACCAGTCTTGAAATTTTTCATGCTAAATGTAGCCAATATCTTTTCGATATAGACAGCTTGAGACAAGACTAAAGTTTTATTCTTCTGGTCTCGTAGTAACTTGATACCAAGAATATAACTTGCCTCTCCCAGGTCTTTCATATCAAATTGTTTTGCTAACCAACTCTCTATTGTAGTCAATACTCCTATATCGTTTCCAATTAGAAGAATATCGTCTACATAAAGAATTAGGAAGGCTACATATTTTCTCTGATTTTTTTTTGTACACACATGGTTCATCAATGTTTTGAATGAATCCAAATGATTTAATCGCTTGATCAAATCTGATATTCTATGACCGAGATGCTTGCTTCAATTCATAAATGGATCTTTACAACTTACATACCATGTGTTCTTGGCCTTTTTGTATGAATCCATCCAGTTGCTGCATGTAGATGTCTTCTTCAAGATGCCGGTTAGAAAGGCAGTCTTGACATCCATTTGCCAAATTTCATAAGCTAGCACTGTAGCAATGGAGAGCAGAATCCTGATGGATTTAAGCATATCAACCGGAGAAAAGGTTTCCTCATAATCTATTTCTCTTTCTGAGTAAAACTCTTTGGCTACTAATCTTGCTTTAAATGTTTCCACCCTTCCTTTTACTCCTCTTTTTCTCTTATATATTCACTTGCACCTTATAGGTTTTACCCCATTTGGTGCCTCTACAAGTTCCCAGACTTTATTGGAATATATAGATTCCATTTCTTGATTCATGACCTTTTTCCAAAATTCAACATATCTGCCTATTAGAGTTTCGTTGTAGCTAGTGGGATCTTATACATGTTCAACAGAAATCGCCGTATAGATTTCTCTTAATAACATGTATCTCGCAGGTAACCTAGT
Organism: Citrus sinensis; assembly: GCF_022201045.2. NCBI lineage: Eukaryota > Viridiplantae > Streptophyta > Magnoliopsida > Sapindales > Rutaceae > Citrus > Citrus sinensis. The sequence continues at coordinate 31,905,658 of NC_068558.1, read as the reverse complement.
TACCCTCCCACTACGACGAGATTCTAAAAGTGATGGTTGTTCAGGGATAATCCTGTGTTGATCAGCTGGTTGTTGTTGTTCTTCCTGTTCTATAACAGATGTTGAAAGCTGAGCATCAACCTGATCTCTTTTATTTCTCTAGTTTTGCCTTACTCTTAGGTTATAAGTCATTATATAGTCTTCCTCAAAGAAAGTAAAGAATATGTCTATAAATACATTCCTATCTTGAGGACTATAATTCAGACTTTCCTTTATTCCTTTAAGATACCTAAAACATGCAAGCTTCTGAACACGAATCCATCTTCTCTACCTCTGATTCTAGTACAAATACTAGTAAACTCCAAATTTGAATGTGTCTCAAACTATGTTTGTGACTTTTTCATAATTTCTTAGAGTAATAGACATCGAGATAGACGAAACTAAGTTCAACAAACTTTGCAGTTTTAAATACTAGTATCTGGAATAAAAAAGGTAAATGATAAATGACTTAGTATATATCTTGTCTTATCCAAAAGAATCTTGTTTCTCCATTTAATTATACTATTGTATCATAGTGTTCTTTGACAACCAAATAGAGCTTGAATTCTCCATAGAGATATTCTTTGTTTCGATCATATCGAAGTTCTTTTATATTCTTGTCTAATTGCTTCTGTCTTATCCACGTACTCTTTTGAATTTCAAAAGCAATGGAATCATGACGCATTTAGACAAACATAAATAAAATGAATATTCATCAACAAGATTGATAGAATACTCATAACCTCTTATAACATGTAAACTGATTAGTCCGTATACATTTGTATGCGCTAAATCATCCAATACAATGTTATGCTTTTAGCTCAAAAAGAACATCCTCGTCATATTACTTTTCTAAATAAGATTTATAGAGTTATAATGATTAATCTTAATAGGCCAACAAGTCTATCATTAATCATTTTCTTAAAATCTTATTATAGTTTATATGACTTAAGCATAAATATCAGAGGTGATTTTGGTTAGAAGAAACATTTCTTTTCTTAGATAAATGCATATACTCTTTATCATTATATCTTGCTTTGAATAGATCAATGGACTTATATGATATAAATTGTCTTTACAAATAACCAAAATAAGTAATAAACAGAGGATCCAAAAATAATAGTGTACTCCTGTTTATTAAAACAAGCCACCGAAATTAAATTCCTTTAATATTTGGAAAAATAAAGACAAATATCAAAACTAAAGTCTTGTGAAATTGATCTAGCCTTTCAATTGATATAAACTAGCATGTCCTCAACTGCTGTTTGAAGCTTTCTTCACTTAATCTCTTGGTTTCCTGAAAATCAAATAAATGAATTTCAAATAAGATTAGTTATCTCAGAATATACTATTGCATGAATCAATAGAAATATGAACTAATTAGGAAGCTTAAAGATTTCCTATACCTGATTTTAATAATCTTAGGACAATCTTTCTTCCAGTGACCGTTCTGTCCACATTTGTAACACTTGCCTCTTGGCTTGCCATTTCTTTTAGTGGATAGTTTGCTGATCCCAACTCTTTCTTGCTTATTCCTGTCTTTTGACTTAAGGCTTGAAGAGAATCCTTTTCCAGGAAGTTTTCTACTATGATAAAATTCTTCTATAGCATGTAGTTCGTGCATTAATTCAATTAAGGTCATATCTTTATTGTTTAAGATATAGCTGACCTTAAACTCTCTGAATGTATCAGGCAAAGATTCAATCACCATACTAATCTTTGTTTTATCATCGATTTGAACACCATGAATCTCTACTTCATTCAAATAGTCCATCATTTTGAGGACATGATCACGAACTCTTGTGCCCTCTTCCATCTTAGTATCCATAATACGTTTTAATGCTGCTTCTCTGGCAAACCCAAACATGACTAGCCATTATTTCAGTGGCTGTTTCCATGCTCCGATGTTTCTTATGCAGTTCCACAAAAATCGAAGCCAATATATAGCACTTAGCCATTTTGTTAGCTTCGCACCATTTCTCATAAAGCTCCCTCTGATTTGTATAATCGTATAATGATGGTTTTGGAGGGCATGGCTGGGTCAACACATATTTGCAGCCTTTAGCAGTGAGAATATTAAATAGATTGTGTTTCCAATCTAAATATTTTTCGCCAGTGAGTTCATTTTTAACAAGGATAATTAATCATAGGTTGATGAAAGACATTTTCTGAAAAAAAAAATAGACATGCATAAATACTTTGAAATAATATTCACAATAAATGACAAAATTGCAAAAAACCATAAATGCATTTTAATTTCTTGTAACGATAATCTAGTACTGCTTTGACAAGCTATTCGTTGGGGAAGTCATGTCTACACTTATTAGACCCAATTATCCATTGAATTATTTACTTTCATATAGAGACATGATAAATAATTATCGTTATCCTTTTGGACCTAAATTTGTTAACAGAGCTTCGTTGGGAAGGTTAATAACAAATTTTAGTTGAGTGTATAATCATTGTTTCAATCTACGTATTTTTCATATCAATAATCACCGTTGGGGTGAACAATCGATTGAAAAATATTTCAATTTTATCTTTAAATAAGTTCATCAAATAAAATATCTAATATATATACCCTCCGTAGGGAGCATCACCGTATCATGAAGTCGAGGTATATATATAATTTTATTATTAAACTAACAATGGAGTCCGTGAGAAAAAATTATCTTGAATTTTCCCTCTCCCACTCAATATTTTAAAATTGATTTTTCCTTTTTAAAAAATACATATTGTTAATTGCATGCTTCCTATAATATTATCTAGATGATATCCAATATTATTAAGCATACACAAATTACAAACAATATAACGAGATTCATAATATATGAATGATATGTATCATTATGCATAGAGTGGCACTACCTATTCTATATGACATGTTATCATGGCATGTTATCATCCAAAACATAACATATAGAAAAACAATTAAATAATCTTAATTCATGGCTTTCCTAAAATGAAAAAATACATTAACCGTAAGCCTAATCTTCATTGGGCTTTTTGTCAATGTTCATCTTTTCATAGGTTTGTCTTTGTAAATGGACTAGGGGAATTAGGCTTTTAAATTTATTGTTGGTCCAATTTGAATTTTGAAAGGAAATAAATAAATAATTCAATTTTTTTATTAAAATAAAACTTTTGGACCAAAAATAAATTTAATGTGTTCAATTTTATCTATGCATTTTAATCCATTAAGCCCAATTGAAATTGGGCCTAAAACTAGGATTCATTAAGTCCAAAATTGTTTTAGACTTCAATGCAAAAAATTGAAACTTGTTAGCCTATGGAACTATAGGGACCTCAATGATAAAAACCATTGAAACCCTAAACCCATCATTTTCTCTCCCCAGCCGCCATCACCACAAAGGGCAGCCACTGTTCACGCATCTCCGATGCCGATTTGACCATCACCGCCGCACAGGAAAGCTACCAAACTAATACAATCTTTATTTGAAAATATAATATTATTATATTTATTTAAAAATAATGGTATTATATTTATTTAATATTAATAATTAATACTAATAAATAGTTTATTCTAAGAAAATATTAATTTCATACTATGTTAATAGTAAAAATATTTCATTTATATTGCCCTTATCAACAATTTTTAATTTATATAATTAAAATTAAAAAAAAATTGATGTTCATAATTAAGAATATTAATAATTATTATAAATTTACAAATATAATAAAATAAATGTTTATTCATTAAATATATTTTTTATTAACTTTGTAATTAAAAACTATAATTCTTTACATAAGGATAAAATTGTAATTTGAAACTATTTACTCCCAATCTAAGGCAAAGTAAACACATAAATTTGATTCTGATCTCCATTCCATGATTCTATTCCAGTGCAAGTAAACAACCTATTCCCACTCCCACTCCACACTCCCAATCCTAGGATTCCCACTCCTCAGGATTCCCACTCCAATCCAAAAAGTAAACGCTACCTCAGATTAATTCAACTGCCTTGTAAACTTTTAGCTGAAAATTCCACACGAACACCATACGTTTCAACACACGTGCTTCTGTGCTTTAATGCTCATAACTGCCAGCAATAAGTAGGGTGATATTTTAATTTTTATCTCTGAATTTATCTTATCCGTCCTCATCTCTCAATTAATTGTATTTAGTTTCAAAATTATTCTTTTTTTTTGTTTTAATAGCTGTTTTTCATTATCCTTAGGGTTGATTGTTAAACATATGAAGTCTAACTTTTAAAAAAATTAATTAATTTTTTTTAATAACTTATATCTAATTTTTAGACATTTACATTTAAATTAAATAAGTAAAGTTTTGTGACCTTTGCTGAAATGAGAAAATGTTTGAATGAAAAATAAATAATATATACTAAAAATATTTCTATTCAGTAAATTTATTTCCTAAACTACGAAGCCTAATTCCTTTTACTCATTTTGAACTTTGGAGAACAAATTAACAAATCTATTTTAATTTACTTTTTGTGACTTAAATTTTTTTATTATATTTGATCATAAAGATTGATTTGACATAAGTCTAAATTGATTATTTTATCCTTATAAGGTAAAACTAATTCTTTAACTTCAATATTTTCTAATTTTATACCAAATTCATTATTTCTAATACTAATTTATTAGTATGATTATAAAACATTAATTAAACAAACATAATGGCTTTATGGCACAATACTCATGTAAATTATTAGCTTGTCAAATTTACATCATTTACACGTAAGATAGTGAAAATAATAGTTAAATTTCATTTAAAAATATTAGTTCACATAATTAAATACCTAAATTATTAGATACAATAACCTGTGTTTATTGTACAATTTGGCCTTTTTATATCATAATACTAAAATAGTAAAGTAAAATTTATATCAAGTTTATGATCAAATATACTCAAAGAAATCTAGTAAAAAAAATAATAGAATGATTTAATTGATTAACTATACAAAATTTTTATTAATTTGTATTTTTTAAAAAATATTGTGAATTCATTATAATTATTTTCTAGAAGTGGGTAAATTTACAAAAGTAATGGGGTGGAAATATCCCTACCCTTTTTAGCTTCTTTCCTTCGAAGCTAAAGATTCAACACTTATTAGTGAAGATACCACGTATGCGTTGCCCACAAAGATTGTAGAGAGGACGTTTGCCGCCACTGAATTTTTGAAACTTTTTTCCTTCACTATGTGTTTAATGTATAAAATGTATGACAAATAATACTTTATTTTAATTATGGTATAGAACATGTGAATTTATCAAAGCCTAAGTCAACCCAAACTAAAATCAAATTAAAATGGTTTTAGTTGGGTTGCGTTGGACTCTTGCCCAAACTTTGGGTTGGTTTAGTTTGAAACTTGCGTTTGGATCTTCGGTTGAATTTTGGGTAACTTAAATGGCTGATGCATACCTTCTGACAAGCAGATGGGTGTGTTTGAGAGTGAGGTGCTGTAACTTTTAAGCTGCAGCTGCTGTGGAGTAAAAGCTATAGCTGTAGAGTAGAAGTTGAAAAAAAAAATCTACTAAGCTACTAAAACTCAACTACAAGTGTTACCAAACACCTTAGTAGCTGGCCTTTAACAGTCCAGCTACCTCACCACACTCCCAAACGGGCTCGATAACTGAAATGGCTGATGCTTCAATTGCATTCACAAGTGACTCCGAAATTTCGTCTCCTCTGTTAAGTTGGTCATCAATGAAAGTTTGGATATTTTGTCGACACGGAGCAGAATAGAGATGGCTAGTAAAGTTGTCGCGGGTATCCTCTCCTCTGAAACTAACAAAAACATCATACTTCTTGTTGTTTCGATAAGAAGAAGCCATAATAAACAGAAACAGTTGAATTGATGAGAGAGAGATTTTGATTCGGATGAAAACAATTATTGAACCAAATGTGCGTGACTCTGTAGAATAAATCGATGCCATGCCCCTTCCTTCAATTTCCGTGATAAGTTTTCAATTTCATCTCATTGTCCAACCACCGTGCACTCCACGATGATTGATTAATTCAACTGCCTTGTAGACTTTTAGTTGAAAATTCCACACGAACACCATACTTTTCAACACAGGTGCTTCTGTGCTTTAATGCTCATAACTGGCAGCAATAAGTAGGGTAATATTTTAATTTTTATCTCTGAATTTATCTTATCCGTCCTCATCTCTCAATTAATTGTATTTAGTTTCAAAATTATTCTTTTTTTTTTTGTTTTAGTAGCTCTTATTCATGTTCCATAGGGTTGATTGTTAAGCATATAAAGTCTAACTTAAAAATAAATAGTTATTTATTTTTTATAACTTATATATGATTTTTAAATATTTACATTTAAATTAAAAAAGTAATTTTTTCTTTTTGTGACCTTTGCCTAAATGAGAAAATGTTTGAATGGAAAATAAATACTATATTCTAAGAATATTTCTATTCAATATTGTTATTTCCTAAACTATAAACGGGTCACATGTGGCTAATTGTCAAAGCAATAGCAAGCTGTTAGCTTAAAGAAAAGCACATTCATGCTTCACCCATGAGAATACAACCAATTCTAATGCATGTATTGTGACGCACGAGCAAGCTAAAAGGAGGCACATGGGTTAATTGTGAAAGCAATAGCAAGCTGTTAGCTTAAAGCAAAGCACGTGCGTGCTTCATTAATAGGATCTGTGAGTGGATTATTATTATTATTATTACTATTATGTATTTCACAAAACATTTATGTTTGATAGTATGATTTAGTATAATGTTATGATTATATGTACGTACATTATATGATTGACTGAGTCATGAGATGTAATTGACAGGCACCATATGTGTACCTTTCCCCATAGGCTCTACGCGTACGTATTGAGAGTTAAATTACTCGACCCTTGTGATGTTGTAAATTCTACTGAGTATTGAGAGGTTTTTCCCCCTTGTTACTCATGCGATGATGATCCCAGTGAGTATTGAGAGTTATTTCCCCTATATATTATTTGGTGCAATTTTGTCATGTGTGTATGTACGAGTTCATGTTTGCTTTTGTAAAGCGTTCAGTGTAAAGTTATGTCATACAATTATGACGAGCACTAAAGCACTAATTTATTTTTATATATAATTATATTCATTCATTGAGCCGCAAGCTTAATATTTTCCTATTTACCCCATTTCTCTAAGGTTTCCATAGGATTTCGTGTAGTTCAATTTCTGATCAATTGAGGTTGGGCCACGACACGCATTACTGCACGACTTACATTTTGACCACGTTTATGTTTATATGTATATTTTCGAAGTGTATGTATGTACAGTGAGATATGAACTATGTAAGTTTTTAATAAATTTTTGAATGAGGCACATAGATTATTATATGTTTATAACAAAGGCCAAGGCTAGTGTTATATATTCATGAATTAAGTTTATGTCATGAGCTTTAGATATAAAATTGCATGATTCACCCCATATCCAGCGGTTTGTGTCATGTATGATATGTACATATTTATATTCAATATAACCACCATTTGAATGATAGTTTTTTAAAATCAGTGCACATGTGTCATAGCATGATTCACTTGTTGTATGGCTAACATGGTACTTCTGATGTATTCTAAAATTTCTTTCTTAGTTAGAGCCATTTGTTTTAAAATTTTATTTAAAAGAAGGTCATTTTAAATTTCAAAATGTAAAGTGTATTTTCTACAACACTAAAGGATGAAACGACCTTCAATATAGATTTCTTAAAAAATTTTAAGAGAAATAATAGAAAGTGGTTATTTCATTCATGGTTATTAAATCAAAATTTGAATTAAATCATCACTGGTCCAAAATAAACTATCGTCATTTCAAATTGAAGCATGAAACCGTGAATGGATGCATCTTTAAATAAAAGGATACATTTTTATTATATATGACACTGTTTAATTAGACATATCTTTACAGTCGGACACATTTTTAGAGCACCATTTATATTGAAAATATTCCAGCGTAAAATATGTCCCTCTCCTTATAGTTTATACGAGTAATTTGCAAATAATACAGAGCCACCACGAGTTCAAAAATAATAAAACAATAACATTGCTCACTTGCTGGACTGGGCTGGATTGGGCTGATTGGGCTGGGCCTGCCATAAGAATGTGTTACTAGTACGAAGCTTTGCTTTCATCATCCCATACACGGTGGGGAAATTGAAATTGACGAGGGCGTTGGCCGCTCAATTCCTGCTTCGGATTCCCCAACTTTTATAATTTGTTTTTTGAAATTCAGCCACCGAACACGTACTAACTTAAATTTAGAAAAAGAAAATGAAAACAGGGCCTATAAAATGATACCGAACGGGAACTAAACTTTCCGTCGTACAAGCATCGCGGGAATTATCAGCCATTGTTCTTGTCTTGCAATTACAGCACCAATGACAATTGTTCTTCAACTTCTTCTTCTTCTTCTTCCAAGAATTACTTAGAATTGACCGACGATGAGCTGTTTCGCGAATGCGAAATGGACGAGTACAAATCGTCGGGACCAGGCGGTCAGCACCGCAATAAGCGCGAATCCGCCGTACGTCTCAAGCACGTACCGACCGGCGTCATAGCGCATGCCGCCGAAGACCGATCGCAGCACAAGAATCGCGCGTCAGCTTTGTTGCGCCTCCGCACTATTTTCGCTCTCAAAGTGAGGAGCAGTGTGAATCTTGATGCGTTTTCGCCGTTGCCGTAGCTTCTGCAAATCCTTCCTCCTAAGTCTACAATTAGAAGTTCAGAAGTTGGTCCACAAATTGGACCTAACAATCCTAAATTTGCTTTGGTATTACTCTATTCACTCTTGCTTTGTTTTTTGTTTTCTGTTAAAATTTAAGTCAACGTAATTTTATTTTTTTTTTTTTAACTTCAGGGAATGCAAGCTCTGCCTGATCTAATTTTCGTAGGTTAAGCACTGGAGCATTGTCACGGTTGATTCTACCGGATGATCTAATTCATTTTTTCTCCTTTTTGACTTCCACTTCTCTGTTCCTTTCCCCAAAAAAAAAAAAAAATCTAATAACAAATGTAATAACATTTGTAAAAAAAGTTGTTAATTTGTAACAAATGTGAACAAAAAAAGCACACTTATTTCACTATTTCCTTAGTATGGAGCTGCTTACTGTTGGGATGAAGATGGTAATAGCTGCTTTAGAAATTAGTTTTCTTCAGTAGGAAAATTCTAAATCTTGGAAAATTTAAAGTTGTACTAGAAAACAAGCTGCCTATTCAACCAATGGCTAAATGTAGCATAGTAGTCTCCTTAGACAATTAATTAGATCGCATTCCTTTTGATCTCTCTGTTTTCATTTTTTCTCCTTTTTGACTTGTACTTCTCTGTTCCTTTCCTCAAAAAAAAAAAAAAAATTTGCACTTCTCTGCTGATGTCTTCCCAATATCCTATGATGTACAAATGCACAAATACTCTTGTTGTGACGTTAACCATATATGGTTTCTTTTTTATTTTGGTCCATTTTCCAACAACATAGAATAGTAAGAAGAATACTTTATTTTAATGATGCTTCTCTGCTTTCTTAAATGTATGCTTGTTCTTGTTCACATTTTACTGTTCATCATAATTGGTATGGTCTTTTTTTGGCATCATCAAGCCCCAAATGTGATGAAACATTTTGAATTTCTTATTGATCCAGCCTTCACTTTAGTATAATGTATACACCATACCTGCACATCCATATTTCAAATGGTTTACTGGTCTCTGGCCTAAAGAGAGGGAAATTGAAAGACTTGTGAGACAATCCTCATGGCTTTGTTGACATCAATTTGGTGGTTGATTGAGAAATGAAGGATCATACATATACATATACATACATATATATACATATATATATATATATATATATATATATATATATATATATATATATATATATATATATATATATATATATATAGAGTGCTATTCCAATCCGGAATCCCAGATTGGAACAATGTCCGGGAGGGAGGCTGGTGGCCTTGGTGGAGCCCACCATGTGCAGCCAAACCAAAAAAATTAATAGAGTGCTGTTCCAATCTGGGACTCTCGGATTGGAACAACCTCCTATATATATATATATGATTTTCATGGACTAGCCTCCTATATATATATATATATGATTTTCATGGACTAGCATTTGACAGATGACTTGATTATTATTTTTTGTCTGTCTGTTTATTGATTCTGTTGCTCAGTCATAGCTAGACATTACTCGTTGGCCATTTGTTAGTGACAGGCTCAAATGAGATGCTTGAACTTTTGCTTTTATCTCTTGTACTTACTTGCTTGGATTTAGTTTGGAAAAGCAAATCAACTAAGATTTAGTCAGGTGAGCTTTGCAGCAAGTTGGGATCTGACCCAAGTCATAATCCAAGTTGAGCAGAATATCCACAAAAACGATCATCTCATCCATGAAACAAAAGCAATTTTGAGAGCCAGCATTGGGGAATCCTTTACTAGACATGAGTTTTGATATTTGATATTATGAAAATCTGTTATTTGACATGTAAAGGTAGGGATTTACTTTGTTTAACCCCTATTCGTGCTATAGGTTGACAGTAATCTATCACTTAAATGCACTTTTTCCAATCAGCCAATGGCAAGCAAATTGCTAGAATGAAAATGAGGCATAAGTTAAATGCTTTCTTGAAATGTGGTGAAATAATCTGTTTATGGTATTACTTGTCGTGGCAGAAGCATCCTCCTAAAATTATTTATAAGAAACTCTTTTTACTCTCTATGCCAGTGGAGTGGGCCTTCAAAAGGAAAGGAAAAGTTGTACCTAAAGTTGTGAAAAGGAAGAATTTGCAAGTAAAAAATGAATATATTATGCATGGCTACATAAATTGGTACATATAGCTTTTGCACCTAATCTGATTATCTCGATTCCTGGACCCAGAACTAATATAGCCTAATTATTACACATGATATTTTGCTGCTGCCATACTACTTACATGCGAGTGCTGATTTTTAAACAGAAATATTCAACAGAAACAGAGTTAACACCCGAGCCGGGTTACCGTGTTAATTGAAAACAATTAATTAACAATACAAAAACACGATAAATCTGGTGGTTTTGTAGTTAATTCTGCCTGCCCTCTGTCAGTTTCTTTAGTATTTTTCCTCATATATTTGACTTATTGACCTATCTGTGGCTGGAAAGAAAAATGATTTAAGTAAACTTTCCAAAATGTTTTATCATTATTTTATTTTATTTCTGAATATCAGCAGTGCATCATTTTGAAAATGTAACTGTGGGGTTTCAGGATCCTCTTGAGCCAGTTTTGTTGTTCACAAAACCCCTTGTGCCAGAAAAATTGGACGCTGCAGGTATTGTTCCGCCGTCAGATTCTTCTACGAGGAATGGCACTATAGCACGAACTCACAAATTTCATGGAAGAATTGGCCGAGGGGGCCGGATAGTATTTGATAGATGTAATCCTCTTATGCACTCCTCAACTGATAGTGGCACGTCTTTTTACTTGCCACCAAAACCCCGCACATCTATGTACAGTTAAATTGTCCGAGCTCGAGCATTATTCGTTAGGGAGCCAAGTGTAATTATGCTCCGGCTGATATTTATGTAGTTAAATTGAATACTTCCATTGTCCGAGCTCCAGCAATTATTTGTTTGGGAAGCCAAGTGTAATTATGCCGAGGGCAAGCAAAATACTGGGCTTGAGGAATCTTTTGAGGCTTGGTCACAGGTATTTCATGCCGTGCATCATCTTGCCTTATTCTTTTTAAAGAAATGACCTTGCCCTAATTTTGCTTTCAAGTTTAAACTTAATGAGCTTTTATTACATCCTTTATTGTTGAAATGCTTGTGCTAATCATAGTATTTTCAAAATTTCCGCCCCAGTTGATTATAAATTTTGTGTGAATGTTACAAGATAAAACTTACCTTTAAAATGTTAACGAACCTGTAAGATTGGACTTCTCTTTAAGACCTTGAATTAAGTGGAGGGTGTTTTGGGGTTAATAAACCAGCAACTATGCATATACAGTACTTGGCCAATGTGGAATCCTACTTGTACAGAATAAGGTTGCACAAGACAGTTGAATAGATGACGCAATGGAGACGTCTCTGTATCGACTCAATTCAAACTAATTGTACAACTTCATTTCTGAAGGAGTCACCATTTTTAGTCCCATTTGGAGAATGTGTACGTCTGGTGTTAATGCTTATAATGAAAATGATGCACTATGTTTGGTGTTTTTCAATTTAAAAATGTGTCTAATAGTGTATTTTCAGAATTGGACTATAAAAATAGAAATAGAGAAAACGATATAAAATTAAGGTAATATAGGACGAAACAGTATGGACAAGGAAGCAGTAATATTTGGTGTTTTTCATTTTTTTCAATAAAAAAATGAAAACAAAATTTTCAATATCTATTCATCATTTTTTGGGGAAAAAAAAAGAAGCTTAAAGAATAAATGAAAGGGTGTTTTAAAACAAAAATGTGATTGGTGTTTGAATAATGACCCTCTTGGTTAGGCAAAACAGTCACATAATCATTTTTTTTAAAACACAAACCATTTGGTTCAGAAATAATCACACAAATCCCAATCTTTTAGCTAAAAAAGAGTTTGTGTATCTCAAAAGAGACATGTGTGACATTTTCTAAAAACAAAATATCTTTATAGTTATTTTGCCAAATCACGTGGTGCCTTTAGAAATAGGATAGATTTTAATTTGCCCCCAATTTAAAATGAAAATCTTTAATTTATCACCTAAAAGTATAAAAATATCAAGTTACCCCATATATTGTTAAGAAGATTAAAACAAAAAAACCATCAACACATTCCTTATTTGCCCCTCATCTTTTGGACGGAAATGAAGAATAAATTGAGGTTTACATTGAGAGCAAATTAGAGATTATCATTTTATTTGGGAATGAATTAAACTTTATCCTTCGAAATAAAAAATTCAAGAGAAGTACATCAAAAAAGGTAATAATTTTCACTTTTTATGGAGTATTTGGGTAAGGGTATTTGCACCCCACTATTTTTGTAAATCCACCCTACTTCTAGAAACTAATTGCAATGAATTCACAATATTTTTTTAAAAAAATACAAATTAATAAAAATTTTGTATAGTTAATCAGTTAAATCCTTCTATTGATTTTTTTTCTTGGGCTTTTTGACCATCTTTAATCATAAACTTTAATACAAGTTTTATTTTAGTATTTTATTATTATGATATATAGCGACTAAATTACCATTATAAACATGAATTATTGTATCTAATAATTTATGTATCTAGCTTATAATCTAATATTTTTAAATAAAATTTAATTGTTATTTTCTTTACTTTTATGTTTAAATTACATAAAATTGACATCCCAATAATTTACACGAGTATCATGCCCTAAAGATACTATTTTAGTTTAATGAAAGATTAAAACTCATACTAATAAAATAGTATTAGAAACAATGAGTTTGGTACAAAATTAGAAAAATATTAAAGTTAAAGTAAATTCTTAATAGTTTTACCTTATAAGGGTAAAATAATCAATTTAAATTTATGACAAAGCAATCTTTGTAACCAAATATAATAAAATAATCTAAATCAGGAGAAAGTAAACTAAAATAAATTGAGTTAATTACTTCTACAAAGTTCTTCTTTGTTTGAAAATTTTTAAGCATAGCATGTATGTTTTATAATTATTTTTAAAAAAATGGGATGAGTTTGCAAAAATTATTGGACGGAAATACCAATCACCCGGAGTATTTTAGTAAAGCACCTGATATTCGTTTCAGACGAAGTATTATCATCTTGATTTTTGAGGAATATCAGTAAAATTTTCATATAATAGTGGAATAAGCCCGATAAATAATTATATAAAAAGTTTTGGAGTCATAGTAGTCTCATAGAGGTGGAAGCAGGGGAGGAGCAGGCCAAGCCAGGCCACAGAAAATATTCAATTGAAAAAGCAAGAAAAGAAAGAGCGTGTGGATGGTAAGGGCTCGGGCTCCCTCTTTCATTATTCCAATAACAACACTTAGGATTGGAAATGGAAATGGAGATGTAAAAGGCCTGCGCTTGCCCCTATTGAGCAATAAGAGTTGGCAGTTTCAGTTGCAGTTCCAGCAGAGGAATAAGGAGAAGAAGAACAGACAAAATGTTACCATCAGTTATACTAACAGTAGCAGTGGAGGGGATTCTGCTTCTGCTGCACTGGAATTGGAGGTTAATGAGATAAGGGAGAGTTGCAAAATGTGGAAATGGAAGGGTCAGCACTTCATCAATTACTTGGTTTCTTCAACTCCAAATTCACATCCCAATTCTCCTCCTCTACTCCTCCTCTACTCCTTGTCCATGGCTTTGGTGCCTCCATTCCTCACTGGCGCAGGTTAGCGAGATAAGATTGCTCTTTCTTGTTGTGAATTGTGTAGCGGGTTAATTATTGGGTGCATAAAAACGTAGCTCCTTTATTGTGAGTTCAATTCAAATTGCGTTCTGGGCATTTTCGACTATATTTTTTTTTTGGTATGGATACGTGGTATGGTATGATGAGTATTGCATTATAGACGCCCCGGTTACGCACCCACCTCCCAACGCCACCACTCCCGGCTACTGATACATAAACGGAAACCGACCCACCAGTCCGCTTCCACTGCCAAAACAACCCACGTGGCGCGTGACCTCACGCTCTACGTTGGGCTCCATCGGCGGAGGGCTGGACGAGGACTCCACGGTACTGCTCTGGCTCGGGCTCTGCTGGTTGTTGCTATTCTTGTTGATGGCCACGATTTCGCTAGGTAAAGGGAAGCTCGTTTGGGCCTTCGAGCCGCGAAACTCACGCGCCGCGGCGTCGTAAGCCCTGGCGGCTTCCTCAGCGGTATCGGAGGTGCCAAGCCACACGCGGCTCTTCTTCCCGGGGTCTCTTATCTCGGCAGCGTATCGGCCCCAAGGCCTCTTTCTAACTCCTCTGTAATGCACCTCTTTCTTATTGTTGTTCCTGTTGTCAATGTTTTTCCTGTTGCCACTAATTGTTCTCTCTTTTGGTGCCATTGTTTTTTTTTTTTTCTGTTTTTCCCTTTGAAAGTGTGTGCTGTTTTTGTTTTGGAGAGGAAAGGTAGAAAATATAGTCGAAAATGCCCACCAACTCCGTATTAGATTTAATATGAAGCCATTTATTCTTCTTTTAGTTTTAAAAAATACGTAAAGAATGTATTATATATTTTTATTATTAGCCATTGCTTAATTAAGACTTGAGTCTTATACTTTGTCTTAAATAATGTATTTGATCCCATGTAATCTTGTAGTTGCACTCATCGTGGTGATGTATTATTGAGTATTGACCTTTTTTAAATGAACCTCGTTTTAAAAATTAAAATAATAACTTGTCTTCTAGAAAGATGATTTAGTGATGGACCATTGTGCATGCAACAGAACCACCTGGCGCACGCATACAAAGGTTCTACACTATTTGTTAAAAGTAAAAATAATTAAAATGTTTTGCTACATTTTATCTTTAGTTTACATCAGTCAATTATTGCTTTGTGCTAACAGCAAAAAAAAATTGATGTTTTTTTGACATAAACACTAATTGGACATCGAACTCAAAACAGAATTTAACTCATTTTGGATTTGAATATGATACCCCATTAAGCTGCGCTTGCCAATTTGTTCGCCTTTGGGATAGAAAATTCGAAACCGACAGCTTAATTTATTTGCTCGTGATTTCAAATAAAAAGCACAAAGTGGCGAGATCATCTCAAAGTTTTGATGCGAATCAAAACCGGATTACTGAAACGACAACGTATAAGTCTCATTGATGAGTATTGCATTATAGTATATTTCTATAATGCAATACTCATCATACCAAATGGGTTAAAGGTCAAGAATGAAATTTGGAGCTCAAAAGAAAAAAGAAAAACTAGATATTAAAAACAGATGGAAAGTTGTTGAAGTAAACAATACTAGAACTAAAACTGTACTGTATAGTCAATCTCTGTATTTAAATCATCTTTCAAAAATCTGGTTTGCTTTTTGAAATGAGAGAGAAGAAAAGAAAAAGGAGAAAAATTAAGGCAGTGGTGGGGCTCGCTGTGATGATCAAAAAGACAAAGGTTAGGAGTGGGGAAGCCTAGGAGTAGGAGGTTATAATGCTCTGATTGAATGATTATATTTACGATAAACCTGCTATATTTTCTACCATAAGAATCTAGTCAAACCCTTGTTCGAGGGCTTGTTCTGTTGAATTGTGCTGGTGGCATGAACAACAAGGCAATTGTTGATGATTGGAGAATCAAGCTATTGTTACCATTGCTTTGGTTCATTGATTTTTTGTTGAAGCAAAGGCCAATTGCTTCTGCTATATTTGAGCGTGTGAACCAAAGGTATTTTCTCTTCTCTCTATTCAGTCCATTGTTCATTATCCCAAGACACTAGAGTCAAAATTAAAAAAAAAAACTCTATGATGTGCATATATTGGTGCTGTAGGGAAACACTGAAGAATATTTTACTGTCCATTTATGCAAATAAGGAATCTGTGGATGAAACACTGGTTGAGGTATTAATATTCTCCACTTATACGCCATTTTAACCTGTTACAAAAATGGCTTCTCATAATTCATGAATCGACCTCAAAACTGCAGATCATACGAGAGCCCGCCAATGAGGAAGGGGCACTTGATGCATTTGTTTCGATTGTAACAGGCCCACCAGGGCCGAACCTAGTTCAATTGATGCCATCAATCTCTATACCTGTACTAGTTTTATGGGGTGATCAGGATCCATTCACACCCCTCGATGGACCTGTTGGTAAATACTTCTCATCTCTGCCTTCTAAACTCTCAAATGTGAAGTTAATTGTATTGGAAGGAGTAGGACATTGCCCCCATGACGACAGGCCTGAGTTGGTCCATGAAAAGATGCTTCTTTGGTTGGCTGAAACATTTAATTTCTGAGGAATTTACTTTCTCATCAGCAAGTTTTAACGAGCATTAAATATTATTCCTATTGTAAAAAGACAAAACAACTCTTGTATTTATGTTGTATATATCAATTCTTATTCAACCGCTTGGTTATCTTTTGGCGCCAAAAGGAATGTTGGAGAAACTGATCTCTGACAAGTTGTAGAAGCTCCAAATTGATTCAAGAAATATATCAAATTATTCAATAAAAAATCAAATTCAGCACAATAATAAAGAATAATGATTTAGTAATCCATATTGCTCATGTCAATGATAGGATCCAATTTTAAGAAACCGAATTAGAGCTTGTAAGAAACCGAGGTGGACCCGCGTCAGGCTCCGGTGAGAACCATAGTTCTAGTGGGGCAGGGGTCCCTGAAGAAGTGGGTGACGGTGAGGGGAGCAGTTCTGAGCCGAGCACCCCCTACGAAGAGAAACCTTGGCCATTGGATGGAGGCAGATTCTTATCCTATTGACTATATAGCTTGTGCCACCACCCCAACTGACCTGCTCAAGCTTAGAACCCTTTATAACATACCTGAAGAAATTCTCCTTGTAATCCCTGGGAAAGATGACGTTCCTAGTCGGCCTCCGAGAGGGTATGTGATGATGCATTTGGAGAGTTTCAAACTAGGAGCTCGGTTGCCCCTTCAACGTTATTTTGTCGAGATATTGGGTGGTATGCACCTGGCTCCAGGTCAGCTACACCCAAATGGGTGGAGGGTCCTCTCCGCTATGTATGTATTATGGGAGAGGTGTGGATCAGTGGAACCCTCCCTTGTTGGAGTGAAGCATTTGTATCAACTCAAGAGTAGCCTAAAGGAAGCAGGCTGGTATTACTTCATGTCGAGCTCTGCAAAGAGGAAGCCAATCACCAGCTTTCCTTCCTCTTGTAAGAATTGGAAGAATAAATTCTTTTTTGCTGGAGGAAATTGGTGTCCAGCAGCCCGCTCGCTTGGTGGTGATATTTACCTTCCTATGCGCTTTGTCATCCCAGGTTGTTTATTTTTTACCTATTTTCTTTCTCCAATCGTTACTTATTGGGTTCTTTAACCTTGTTTTCTCTTTTAGAATCGTGGGGTTTGATTAAGGAGCTTGAAGACAGACCCTTGCTCCAGGTAGAAACTGCTTTAGTGAACGCGTCTACCTGCCAAGACCTCCTGTCATCAACAAATCTGGTCAGATCGCGTTTAGTGGACGTAGCTGCCGGAATGGATAACGAGATCCTCAGTGCTATGACCAGGAAGCGTGGTCGGGCTCCAAGCAGCTCCAGCAATCCCCCTCCTCCTTCAAAGAAAACCAATGTTGGTCCACCCAAAGCTTCTGTTCCTGCTCTGCCCCCTCCTCCACCTCAGAAAAATGGTGGGGAGAAGGTGAGTGATAAGAGTCCTAAGGTCAGCATTCAGTCCGAGGACTGATCCTCTCCTCTTCCATCTCGGGATCAAGGTGACTACCTGAGCCCGTACCAGAGGGATTATGGCAAATCGGTGGGCCCAAGATGGTGAAGGATATCGAGAGTATGAACCTCGCCGAGTTGGCTGGCTCCGTTCAAAGAGTCTCCTTTAAGCTGGCCACCCTTGTTTCATGCTACAAGAACAGGTCCCTTCGCCATGAGAGGAGGCTTCAAGCTGATAACCAGGACTTGAAGAAAAAAGCTGAGTCTGCCGGCCGCTCAAAGGAAAAGCTGCTCGATCTGCACAAGCAAATCATGGACTTGGAGGAGAAAGTGGCCATGGCTGAGTCCACCTCCGTCAAGCTTGAGAGTGAGTTGGGTGATCTGAAGTTTGATCTCCAAGCCACTCAGAGTAAGGGGGATACCTTGAAGACGACTCTTGAGGGAGAAATCAAATCTCTGAGTGAGCAGTTGGCCGAGGCGAAAGGCAAATCTGCTGATGTGGATGATCGGCTGGATGCAGAGTATGACTCTAGGGTTGCTTTCTGCTATAAGTGCATCATGTCTGTGCTTAAGGAAGAATATCCAGAGCTTAACATGAGCAAGCTTGAAACTAGAGTGTAGAGGAATATGGCCGAGGCCGACCAGGGGAGTAAGGAGCAGGATGACCAAGACCAGGTGGAGGCTCCCTTAGGAGGGGTGCAGGTGGAGGAAGCAGGAGATCGTGCTCCTGAAGTTGGTCAAGGGTCAGTGCCTCCTCCCCCTGATGTTGCTGATCTTCCTCTTCCAGAGATTGCTGATCCTTCAACTGTTGAGGCTGCTGATCCTCATAACCTTTAGACTTATTTTTGTATAAATTTTGAACTTTCATTTGTTTGCAAACGTTTGAACGCTTATAAATTCTTGGCTGCTTTTCTACTGGCCTTCTTGTCTTGGTTTTGCTTGTGGGTAGTTTCTACAAATCTCCTTTACAACTTTGTTTGATTTTGCCTGTTGGTTCTTTAGTGGACTGAGCAGGAACTGGCACTTGCCTGCCTTAGTAAAATTAGTAGATTTAACTGCTGGCCCATTAGACGACCGAGCCGGAATAGGCACTTGCCTTAATAAAAATTTCATAAAATTACCTGCTGGTCCTTTCGGCGACTGAGCAGGAATAAACACTTACTTGCCTTAACAGATTTTCGTAAAATTGCATGCTGGTCTTTCGTTGACCGAGCAGGAATAGGCACTTGTTTGCCTTAGTAGAATTTCGTAAAACTGCCTGCTGATCTTTTGTTGACCGAGCAGGATTAGGCACTTGTTTGCCTTAGTAGATTTCTGTAAAATTGCTTGCTGGTCTTTTGTTGACCGAGCAGGATTAGGCACTTGTTTGCCTTAGTAGATTTCCGTAAAATTGCCTGCTGGTCTTTTGTTGACCAAGCAGGAATACGCACTTGTTTGCCTTAGTAGAATTTCGTGAAATTGCCTGCTGGTCTTTTGTTGACCGAGCAGGATTAGGCACTTGTTTGCCTTAGTAGATTTCTGTAAAATTGCCTGTTGGTCTTTTGTTGACCGAGCAGAAATAGGCACTTGTTTGCCTTAGTAGAATTTAATGGACTTGTTAACAGGGGGATTTCATGCTGAATTCATCTTTATTGAAACTTGCGTGTGTTACAGAAATGCGGAATATATGCATGTGCAACAAGTCATCATGCATTTAACGGAAATAACTTATCAAAATAAAGATTTAGTAGAGCACTTTGCTTACTGGAAGTACTTCTTCAAGTGCTCAGCGTTCCACGACCTCTTCACGTCTCGTCCATCTGGGTAAGCCAGCTTGTAAGCTCCTGGTCCAGTTGCTCGTATTACCCTGTAGGGGCCTTTCCATTTTGGGCCAAGAGCGCCATGGTTAGGATCCCTAGTGTTTTGGTTTACCTTCCTGAGTACCCAATCCCCTGTTCGGAACTGCCTCACGCGTACGTTCTTGTTGTAGTAACGCATGACTCTTTGCTGACACTGGGCCACTTGTTGTGCAAATTTTAATGTACTCGCAAGCCCACGAATCTATTGTAGTATAGATTAATGGTGACGAGTGTCGATCCCACGAGGAGGTGGATTTTAATTGTGTGTAGAATTAATTTTGTAAATGGGTGATTGGATTTGTGGTGGAAATGACTTGGAATATGCTAAAACTTAAATTAAAATGGCGAGAATAAATTCTAAAATTGGAATTGAAATGGCGAGAATAAATTGAAGAGAATTTTATTAAAATGACGTACTTGGGTATTTGGATCCGCATCAACATGTATCATGGGCTAAATATTCCTTATTAATGTCAATTAAATCATGAGGGGGGAATCCACACTTCATGAACCACGCTCTAATCAATATGGTACTAAGGGCTTACCGTGCCAAATAATAATAACCCTGTATTAGGAAGCTGGTGAAACCAAGGCGGTACTAAACAAGATTATTATTATTTGTCGACGAGAAGTCAAAACATCCACAAAAACTAGAGGGGAAGAGAAAATAAATTTACCAAATAAAGCCCATGACACATATTGAGACTTCACCTTCAACCCAAGCTTAAAAGAAAATTAGCTACTCATAATTGAACTAGGGGCAAAATGAGAATTTATTAAAATACATAGAAAATACAAGATGAAGAGGGAATTATAGAAAATGGAGTCCAAAAATAGATTCAGAGCTATCAAATTAGGGGGGCGGGAGGCCCATTTTTTATAGATACATGGAGTAAATCATGGCCATCGGATTAAAAACAGTTTGGACGCTCAGGATTGCGCTACGTCATCAGTCAACAGTACGCGATTTGACCATGCGGATGAACAGTAACACGGTTTGACCCGGGTTGAACAGTAACGCGGTTTGGTTGAAAATAATCCTGTGTGATGCATGTACCGTACGCGAGATTTTTCGTCCATTGATATGCTGCCACGTCACCATCAACAGTACATAAGAATTTTAGTCCAACAGGATCGTGACACCTCATCAGTCAATGCCACATCATCGGTCAATGCCACGTCATCGATCCGTCTATGTGAACAGTGTCGTGAACAGTAACGTAGACAATACCGTACACGTGAATAGTACCGTACATGTGAATAGTGTCATTTTTCCTTTTATGCTCCTCCTAAGGTTTTCGACCGTCCTGAGTTCAAAAGTGATATCCGTTTTGCCGTCTGATCTCTCCTTTATTGTGAAATGACTATAATGCCCCTAAAATACATAAAATACTTAATTAAAATAAAACACATGTAATTAAATCACAAGAAGGTTAAATACATAAAAGTAAGGGTTGTTAGTAAGACTTGAAATGTAAAATGACGGTTTTCTCCTTTATAAATATGCATTTTCTAATACTCAACACCAGTTTCTGCGAGGCCCCTTCCCTTTCTCCTCTAGCAGGTCCAGGCTCAAGCAGATCTGCTCGTCGTTTTGCTCCTCGTTGAAGTATTATGTCCGATGTGTCCCCACTCCCATTTCTGCTGGGACTACAGCCTCATGACCAAAAGCTAAAGCGAACGGGGTTTCCCCTGTGGCAGTTTTGTGAGTTGTCCGGTAAGCCCACAATACTCCTGGTAGCTCGTCGACCCAAGCTCTATTCTTCTCTCCCAGTCTGGTTTTCAGGAGTTTCTTTATTACTTTGTTGGCCGCTTCCACCTGTCTGTTTGCCTGGGGGTGTGCGGGAGTGCAGAACTGCAGGTCCACCCCCAAGTTTCGGCAAAATTCTCTGAAGTTGTTGTTGTCAAATTGCCTCCCATTGTCTGTAATGATGACATAAGGGATCCCGTATCTGCAGATGATAGATATTCTTCCAAATAAAATCCGTCGTTTTTCTCTCCGTGATTTGGCTGAGGACTCCCACTTCTACCCACTTGGTGAAGTAGTCTATAGCCACAATTGCATGTGTTGCTGCTCCTCGGCCCTTAGTTAATGGACCAATCAGATCGATTCCCCATTGGGCAAAAGGCCATGGGGATGACATAGTGGTTAGCTTTTCTGGGGGCTGAGCAGGAACCTCCGAGAAGCTCTGGCAGATTTTACAGTTCTTTACCATCCTTTTTGCATCCTGGTGCATGGTCGGCCAGAAGTATCCTTGTCGAAGTGCCTTGAAGGCTAAAGTTCTTGCTCCCGAGTGGTTGCCACATATTCCTTCGTGAATCTCCCTCAACACATAATCTGCTTCCTCGTCATCCAAACATCTCAAAAGGGGCAAGGTGAACCCTCGGCGGTAAAGTACCCCATCGAGTAGCGTATACCTTGCTGCTCGGCATTTCAATTTCCTTGCTTGCTTTCTGCCCTTCGGTAAAATACCATCATGGATGTAGGAGAAAATTGGGTCCATCCAGGACTCCTTAATGCTCACCCGCATTACTTCTGCTTCCTCCTTTATGCTTGGCGAGGTCCTCACTTCCAGTGGGCCTGATTTGGGTAACTTTGGATCCACAACTGCGGCCATTCTGGCCAACATATCTATTCGGTAATTCTCATTTCGGGATATCTGCTTTATCTCTACCTTTTGGAAGAGCTCGACCATCTGCTTTGCCTTCTTCAAATAAAGCCCCATCTTCTCTTCTCTTGCTTGGAATTGATCACTGAGCTGATTACAGACTAATTGGGAATTTGCTCGGATTTCTACCTTTTCTACTCGTACTGCATGTGCGATCCCGAGCCCAGTGATGAAGGCTTCGTACTCAGCTTGGTTGTTCGTGAGCTGAAATTCAAACTTCACTGCATAGGATATCTCGACCCCTTCTGGACTTCGTATTACAATTCCTGCTCCGGATCCTTGTTCACTACGTGACCCATCAACCATTACCTTCCACACCCCCTCTGGATTCTCCTGTTCCACTAGTTGTTCCTCCTGAACTTCTTCCCCTTATTCGATGCGGTCAACCATAAAATCGGCCAAAGCTTGGGCTTTAATTGCTCCTCGGGGCCTATAAGATAGGTCGAATTCACTTAGCTCCACGGACCACTTTACTAACCGACCTAATGCATCTGGTTTTTAGAGCATTTACCGAAGAGGCTGGTCAGTCATCACAACTATCGGGTGGGCCTGAAAATATGGTCGGCGTTTGCGTGCTGCTGTTATTAGAGCTAGTGCCCATTTCTCCATCAGTGGATACCTGGTTTTTGCGTCTACCAGGGCCTTGCTAGTGTAGTATACGGGGTGTTGCTTTCCTTCTTCTTCTCTGACTAATACCGAGCTGGTAGCCCATTTTGAGATTGCCAAGTACAAAAACAGCTGGTCACCTTCCCTCGGAGTTGATAGTAATGGGGTGCGGGCCAGATATTCCTTCAGCTGCTCAAACGCCTCCTCACATTCTGATGTCCACTCCATCTTTCTCCCTTTTTTTATGGTTTGGAAGAAAGGGTGGCATTTATCTGTGGCCCGCGAGATGAATCGGTTCAATGCTGCCAATTTCCCTGTAAGGCTCTGCACCTCCTTAACTGTTCGTGGGGACCTCATTTCTGTTACCGCCCGTATCTTTTCCGGGTTGGCCTCGATCCCTCGATGACTCACCAGGAATCCCAAAAATTTGCCCGAGCTGACCCCAAATGCACATTTCTCCGGGTTCAGCTTCATTTCATACTTCCTCAATAACTCAAAGGTCTCTTCCAAGTGCTTCACATGATCCCTCGGTTCTTTAGACTTTGCGATCAAATCGTCCACATATACCTCCATAGTGTGACCGATCAATGGCTTGATTATCTTGTTCACCAACATTTGATAGGTAGCTCCTGCATTTTTTAGGCCAAAAGACATTACCCTGTAGCAAAACAAACCCATGTTAGTTATGAAGGTGGTGTTTTCCTCATCCTGCTTGTCCATAGGTATCTGGTTGTATCCCGAAAAGGCATCCATGAAGCTGAGCAGACTGTGACCCGCTGTTGAGTCCACCAATTGATCTATTTTGGTAGGGGAAAACTGTCATTCGGGCATGCCTTATTAAGGTCTGTGAAGTCCACGCACATTCTCCATTTCCCGTTGGCCTTCTTTACCAGTACTACATTGAAAATCCACTCCAGGTACTTGGCCTCCCTTATAAATCCTGCTTTCATCAGCTTTTCCACATCGGCATTTATGGCCTCATACCTTTCCTGATTAAAGCACCTCCTTTTCTGCCTCACCGGCCTTGCCCCCTTCTTAATTGCCAACTTGTGGCAAGCTACCCCGCGATCAATTCCTGGCATGTCCTCGTGAGACCATGTAAATATATCTGCATGAGACTGTAGGCACTTTACCAGCTCGCCTTTTACTGCTCCGGTCAGTCCTGATCCGATCTTAACCACTCTGCTCGGGTTACTCTTGCTCACCACAACCTCCTCTAGTTCCTCAACAGGTTCTTGGCAACCCTTTTTTGAATCTCCTCGGTTGTCCAGTGAGGTAACTTGTAGTGTCTCCTTGGCCGCTGTAGCGTAACAGCTCATCGCCATTCTCTGGTTACCTTTTACTACGCCTACAACTCCGTTGACTCTGTATTTCAACGCCAGATAATGCGTAGATATAACGCATTGGCTTATCCTCATGAAAGGTCGTCCCAGTATCATCTGGTAAGGGCTTCTCTCTTCTACCACGACGAAGTCCAGCATCATTATTCTTTCAAACGGATTTGATCCTACAGTAATTGAGAGCTCGATGATCCCGATGGAGGTTAACCGTCCTCCTCCAAAACCCTTCAAGGATGTATTCGTCCGTTCCAGTTTTAAGTATAAAATTCCCATATCATCTATGGCTGACTTAAACAGTATGTCAACCGAGCTGCCCGTGTCCACCGGTATTCGCTGTAATTCTGTACCAGCCACCATTGCCTTAATCACCAGTGCATCCTCATGAGGATATAAAATACCTTCTTCGTCGTCATCTGTCCACATAATGGGAACTTGCCTCACTTTCGCCCTCTTAGCTGCTGGCAAATTGAAAAGCACCTCTTTACTAGTCATGGCGTATCTCCCATAGTTCTTCCGTGCCCTGTTCGAATCCCCAGCCAATGTTGGCCCCCCTGCTATCACACGGATAATTGGCTGTTCACGTTCTAGGCTCCTCTCAACTCCTTCATCCCGCGTGTACGGTGATTCAATGACGGGGGACACTCCATCTACATATTCATCCAGGTACCGGTTCCTCACCAAATCCTCCACCTGAATCTTTAGGTCGCGACATTGGCTGATTGTGTGACCATGAGTGTCGTGGAACTTGCAGAATCTGCTCTTATCACGTCGGTGAGCGGGTTTTGTTATAGGGGCTGGGGGGTACAGCAGTCCTCGTCCCTCGATCCTCTCATACAACTCCTTCATAGGGACTTTTAATGGAGTGTATTGTCTATATGTCAAGCTCTGGTCAATCAGCTGGACTGCTCGGCTATCATGGATATCGTCCCAAGCTGATATTGTAGGCAGCTGACCTGGCCGCCCAGCTCTAGAGTTTGTGGTATGTAATGCCCTGGGAGTATTGTGATAAGGATGGGCAGCCAACTGCCGGAATTCTCGTTGCCGCTTCGGGAATGGGGGGCGCGGTGGCTGTGCTCGGCTGTATTGGAACTGTTACGGTCTCTGAGCCATAGGGTAAGGTCGAGACCGAGCGGATATTGCGCCATCACCGGGGATTCCCCAGCTCGCTTTCCTGACCCGCTCCCGCTCGGGGTTCTCCTTTCCTTTCGTCTCAGCTCCTCCAGCTGTTCACTCTTTATCCTCGCTGATTTTTCTTCTTCGATTTCTATATCCCTCCTTGCCTGCTCATACCCCGCCGAATAACTCTGCACCAGAGGACTTCTCAAGTTATAACACAGTCGACCTATTCTCACACCCTCTTTTAATCCCCCCAACGCCTGCGGGTGATTGAAAGCTCCCAAATCTAGCACGACCTGGTGGTATCATTTTACAAAATCCCGAAGGGATTCATGTTTCTCCTGCTTCATCTCCAACAGTTCCATCATGTCGTCCTTTGGGGCCACTGCTCCTCGGAACTGCTCGGCCAACTCTTAGCACATCTGCTCGTACCCTTTTATACTTCCTCGTGGTAGCTTGCGGTACCATTCTTGGGCTCGTCCCTCTAGTGTCAATGGGAACACCCTGCACCTCTGGGCTGGTGTTAGTCCCTGCACACCCGTCATGTCGTTGAAACGTTCAATATGCACCAGCGGGTCACTTTGCCTGGAGTATTTGAGGTCGGGGAAGCGGAAATCTCTTGGGATTACAGTACCCATGATCTCGGTTGATAATGGAGACTCTTCATCTAGCATTATCCTTAAGCTCGGGGGCTTTCTCTTGCCCTGAATCTCCTCCATCACCTGCGCCAATCTGCGCACCTCTCCCTCAAATTCCACAGCACGGTCAGGATCACGTGCAGCTATTTGATCTCGCTCCTGCTCGGCATTCTGCAACCTTTGTCTGAGCTCTCCTTCATTAACCCTGGCCCCTCGGCCATCAATTTCCAGTACTCGTCCGGAGCGAGATTGGTCCCTCCCTTCATCCACGCGCTCCCCTGGAACCCGACCAGTACTTCTATGAGGGTGCACCCCATAAGGTTGGTCCACTGGTGGAGGGATTTCCTCAACTCTACGTCTCCAGAGGCTGGGTTCTGCCCTAACTTCATCTCTCCCCACAGGGGTTTCATAGTCCCTTCTCCGCTCATCCCTCAACTCATGCAATATGGCCGTGAGAGTTTCCATTTGTGTCTCCATCTGTTCCATTCGATCTTGCATCATCCTCTCTCTAGCTTCATTTGCTATCTCTCGAAGAGTAATTGTTTCACCAGTTTCACTGTCGCCACCTAGGGCATCCTTCCTCGTTATATCCATAACCAACTGTTCGTTGCTTCTCTGATGACTACTAGTTTGGTGGTAGCTTTTTATCCAGCTTTCCCACAGACGGCACTAAAATGTTGTTGCTAAAATCTGCTCGCCTTTGGCCCGACCAGATCTTTACACTAATGCTTATGTGATCGGTAGTGAGGGTGTCAATTTTTTCTTGCTTCAACGATCTCTCTAGTCACAGAAGTTGGAATTGCCCTTCATTTTCCTACTAAGTCTGCGTTCACTAAAGTGGATCAGAGACACCGGTGGTTTTACCGGCGTAAACCCTCCGATGCCTAAGTTAGCACAAGGTGTTTACGGGAAAATGGTATAATTTAAATTTGACAAGTTGCTTATAATTCGCTCACAGTTTGTATTGAAAATGGTCTGTTTTCAATTCAACAGAGTTTTCCCTTCCCTCAATTTTTTTGTCCCCTCTCCATTGGTTTTTCCTTCTTTTTATAGCCGTTGTCCCACGTTTCCGTTCCCCTTTCATCTCCCCCTTTTTCGGGTAGTGGCAGCCCCTCATGGGACTCCAACTGCTACACTATGGGTAAACGTGGGGCACCGTATTTCCCTCAACGGTTCTGGGCATAGCGCAATTGTCGTGATTTCGTGAGATCGTGTTCCCGCTTTTTTGGGAGATGGGTATCTGCTCGGCACATGTCTCTGGTCGGTATATTCCTCTGACTGATACTCGTCTCTGGTTGGCCCATGTTCGTAGGAGGCTCATTATCAGTGTTCTGCCGTACCATTTGGCTGAGATGCTCATTATCGGTGTTTTGCTCGTACTACTTGGCTGAGGTGATCCATGCCGTGGTGGGGATGATGGCATGGCTGAGCTGATGCTCTTATTTACTTAACAAAATGTATGACAAATGATACTTTATTTTAATTATGGTATAAAACATGTGAATTTATCAAAGCCTAAGTCAACCCAAACTAAAATCAAATTAAAATGATTTTAGTTGGGTTGCGTTGGACTGTTGCCCAAACTTTGGGTTGGTTTAGTTTGAAAATAGCGTTTGGATCTTCGGTTGAATTTGGGGCTTACAATAAATCGACCCCACATTTTTTCTTCCCGCATTCCTTAGAATAATATTATATGTAATAAAATAACACAAAATTTAGTACACAAGGCACAAATGACAAAAAATAATTTTCATCTTGTAGTGAACTTTTCTTATTGATAATGTTCTATTTTTTTTATTCTATTTACTTCTGGGAACATATAATTGTAGGCATCCACAAATGTTAAGGATAAGCAATTATTTCATATAAGTTATTTCACAACTCCTGTACTTATATCATCAATTGCTTGACCTTTAGTTATTTTCCTTGCTAACTTGAGTGAGACTCACCGATACAGCTAATATTGGATTTCTTGGATGAAGCTGCTCAGAAGACAATAGTGCTTGTACGTGAAACGACCCGTCCCGCACCCCCAGGGCGAGTCTATCTAAACTCGTATAATCGAATCGATAATAATTATGATATCTAATAATTCTATCAAAAATTCGGCAAAATCTCCCCTATAAATAAAACATCCCCAAACCTGCATTTACAAAACAATACTCCCAAAAATAACTCAATATCCATCCATCCTTCATAACCAACTTCTCAAGTCAACATATCAAATATCACCCAAATCATTCTAATATTAAAATACAATGGTTATCTTTAATTACAAAATATAATAAATAAATACAATTCGCAATATCCCAAATATTAAAATATTAAATCTACGACTCCTAGCACCATCACGTGGCCACAATTTCAAATCTAACTATCGCTGCTGGGTCGACTGATGTACCTGCAAATCTCCTGTGGCGGGAGAAAATATAATAAAAATGAGGTGAGTATAAAACTCAGTGAACTCAGTGAGTGGATAATAGTTTTTGAAAAATAAATTTATTTAAAACAATTTAATCTTTCTCAAATCAATTTCATCAAAATATCATAAGAACTTATATAAACATATTCAATTCAAATCATGCACTGAAATAACAATATTACATAAATATGCATAAAATCAATGAAATTATAATACTTATAATATCAAATACTGAATACCAAAAACTATCATCAAACAAGTACCCAGGGGAATGATCTCATCATATTCGGACCTCGACGGACGGGCAATCAGGGAACCATCATGCCCCGGAGCTACAACGGATAGATGGGAAATCTCATCTCATATCACATGTATCTCAACATCTGTATCTCTGTAATCATCATACTGCATGCGTAAGCCCCCAAAAGGCAAAAGCGCCCAAACACACGGCCCAAAGCCTCTATGTGTGTTCAGACAGGCCCCAAAGGCCTCTATCTCATCTCATCTCATCTGTATCTCTGTATTCATCTCGTATTATTTGTATCTCTGTATCTAGAGGGGAAGGGTACTGTCCAATGATTTTCCAAACAACATTTATACACATGTACATAAACATATAATCACATCTGAAATCTCATTTTCTTTTTATTCAACATATCTCAAATCCACTCAATTCTAATATCATGCGTTTACTCAAAAACAATAATAAAATCATTAATCAAACTCATTCTTAATAACGATAAATATCAACACATAGATAAAAATCAATTTTCTAGAAAATCATTAAATCAAAACATCAAATACTTATTCATCAAAACATATTGCACTGTATCATAAAATCAGTATATACTATAAAAATAGGTTTTGTATATTCCACTCACAGTGACGAAGTCCAGACTCGGTATCAACAACGTCCGCGGGTTGATTCTCGTTCGCGGATCCTCTTAATCAAGGAAACGACATAATCATTCTCCGTAAATTTGAAATACAACTAATCTTACATAATAATTCTCGAAACGAATAACTATCAACAATAAACTATTCCCGCATGCACAAAATTACCGAAATACCCCTACATGCCAAAATTCATTATTTTACCAAAATTATCCTCAGAATCTTCAATTACTAAATTGTCCTCAATTCAGATCACGAAAATAACCACAATGTCATAAATTACGAAATTACCCTCGGCACGTAAAATTACCAAAATGTCCTTAACGACTTAAATTACCGAATTACCCTCGTAATTTCAAATTACCTCACTGCCCTAACCTAAAATTACCAAATTATTCACTGATTCCATAAATTACAAATTCACCCTAAAGTTTTATAAATTTACCGAATTACCCCTGCCGGTCAACAGTGACCGGTTTTCAGTCAACGACGACGGGAAGCTTAGGTCTGATAGTTCAGACCTCGATGAGTCCAATGGTGACGGCGGTGACCTCCCACGCGTGGCGATGACAGCGGATTGAGCTCCCAAAGCCGCGAGCTTTCCAAGTGGCCGATCGTCGACAATTCGCCATTTCAGGTGACAAGGTTGGTCGGAAAATGATGCTGGTGACGTGAGGAGTAGAACCCAGCTGGAGGTGTGCCCAAACTCCGGTGAAATCAACGGCGATGGTGATGGGTTTTTGGCTGTGAATTTTTTAGGTTTAAACGGCGGTGTTATGACGGCCAGCTTCCAAGCTTCATATCGGTACCAAGCTCAGCCGGTGAGGTGGCTGGAATCGCGAGATCCGTTCGGGTCAAGGCCGCGGGTCGGGTCGAATCCAGGTCAAAATCGGGTCAACTCTCTTTCTCTCTCTCTCTCTCACGTGCCCCTCTTTCTTTCCTTTTTTGGAAACCAGCTTCCCCTTTCCATTTATAGAAACTGGCTTCTTTTTCTTTTCTTTTTTTTTTGCACTTAAGCTTAATACAAATTAAGCTTATACCAGACCCGTGACGAAAATAAAATCCGACTACTCGAGCTTTTGGTCACGCTCAATTTATCTTGATTTAATGTTGTGACAATTTTAAAATTAATATCGAAGAGGAAAAATTAAATCATACACTTAATTAGGAAAAATCAAAGTGCATGTGTTACAGTACGTAATTCTTTTTTTTTTTGGTTTTGACCACGAGGTATTATGGGGAGGGCCCCAACTGTGGGAGGCACCTTTAAGCCCGTACTATAACCCATACTAGAAGTTTCCGCTTGAACCGAGAGGCACAGGTTCTCCCAACAAAGGCGACTTTCCTGCGACTCGAACTGGGGAGCAAACCCAGTCAAGCCACTTAAGGGGACTCCATTGCCAGTGGAGCCAACACTTTGTTGGTTGCTTGTACGTAATTCTGTTCGAGGCCTACCCTGTGTTTTTGCTGCCTCAGGTATATTAATTTAACTTCCTCTTGGGCATCAGATATTTGTCATCATGCTTCCAAAGAAACACTTGCACCTAATTAGCCTTTTCGGTTACTATGGTTTGCGAAAACCTGCTATATTTTCTACCATAAAAATCCAGTCAAACACTTGTTCGAGGGCTTGTTTTGTTGAATTGTGCTGGTGGCAGCATGAACAACAAGGCAATTGTTGATGATTGGAGAATCAAGCCACGGTTGCCATTGCTTGGGTTCATTGATTTCTTGTTGAAGCAAAGGGCAATTGCAGATGCAATCTTTGAAGATGTGAAACGAAGGTATTTTCTCTTCTCTCTATTCAGTCCATTTTTTCGTTATCCTAAAACAGTAGTAAAAAATTAAAAGATTCTATGATGTGTATATATTGGTGCTGTAGGGAAACACTGAGGAACATTTTACTGTCCATCTATTCAAGTAAGAAATCTGTGGATGAAACACCGGTAGAGGTATTAATATTCTCCACTTATGTGCTATTTTAACCTCTTACAAAAATGGACTCAGATTTCATGAATTGACCTCAAAATCGCAGATCATACGAGAACTCGCCAATGATGAAGGTGCACTCGATGCATTTGTTTCGATTGTGACAGGCCCCCCAGGGCCGAACCCCGAGCAATTGATGCCATCAATCTCTATACCTGTACTAGTTTTATTGGGTGATGAGGATTCACCCCTCTCGATGGACCTGTTGGTAGATACTTCTAATCTCTGCCTTCTCAACTTTCATATGTGAAGTTAATTGTGTTGGAAGTAGTAGGACATTGTCCCCATGACGACAGACCCGAGTTGGTCCACAAAAAGCTGCTTCCTTGGTTGGCTGAAACATTTAATTTCTGAGGAATTTACTTTCTCATCAGCAAGTTTTGATGAGCATTATATATTATTCCTATTGTAAAAAGACTAACAGCTCTTGTATTTATATTGTATATGTCAAGTCTTATTCAACCGCTTGAATATCTTTTGGCGCCGAAAAGAATGTAGGAGAAACTGATACCTGACAAGTTGTAGAAGCTCCAAATTGATTCAAGGCATATATCAAATTATTCAATAAAAAGTCAAATTCAGCACAATAATAAAGAACAGTTATTTAGTAATCTAAATTGCTCATGTTAACGATATGTGAATGATAGGATCCAATTTTATACATGGAAAAGATACAATAATCTAAATCGAAATATAAGTTCACAGGCATCTTCAATCCTTTCCTTACAAGTCAGTTTTATAATATAAATTCCAGCCATAGATGATACCAACTGTGGAATCAAATGCACCATTCCAAATATGGAATTGGTACATATACTTGAAAAAGTGCACACATGTTTAAGCGAATGGATTCACAACACAAATAAGCAGAGTGAAAACGACACCTATCCTTTTTTTTTTAATTAGTATTCCAATATATTTTTTTAAATGTATAAGATTTGATGGTGTTTTAACTGTTCCCTCTTTATGGCTTTTGTTTCCACATGATGAAACTTTCCCATATACAACAATTTAGATTTAAGAAAGTAGAAAATTTTCAAATGTGATTGCATTAAATAGATGAGAGTTGATATGGTGCGCAATGGGGTGAGTGGCAAGTTTTCATTAATAGAGAGATGGGCCCACAACATAGCTCCACCAATAAGAATTGTTGTGCGTCCTGTAATATCCGACATCGCCTAGCTTGTGAGTTTTATTACTGGTGTATAAGTTACGTGCTCTCCTAACTACGTGGATTGTTTTGAGTTGTAAGGCTCAATAACAAAATCGTGATGTGTTGTGTGCACAAAGTAAGAAAAAGAAAGTCGATAATTTTAATTTTACAATATGCATCATGTGCTTTTCATACATTATACTCTTCGCCTAATAACGTAAAGTTCTCTAGTGTGAATTTGTGTTACATGCACCAGATCCATCGCAAGTTATTACATGGATGTTTTGTTCTAAGAACTGATTTTGGCATTTTCTCCTATTATTAATAGTGATTTGAAAAAGGAAAAAGTGAAAATACATTCACAAACCACGTGCTTGGATCTTCTATTCATGAATTCGTAGAATCTGGGTGTGAAGTAAATGGATCCCACATTTTTTCACCCCGCAGCACTGGCACTCCAAAGGTGGAAAAACATTAAAGTGGATTGCCTCAGGAATGCAATTGCATTTCCAAAAACCATTAAACTCCTCTTCACAGAACTGATAGTACCCCAAATGTAAGTGATATGATTCTACATAATTAACTCTGCTATGAAATAACTGTGTCGTGGGGACCACAATCTTTGGTGGTTTTCACTTTGAGCTGAAAAGAAAATGAAAACCATCTGCCACAATCTACATGACGGTTTGAAAATGCTAAAATAGCACTAAATGCAATGCCCTGCACTCTGCTATTACGGAAGAAATCTGGTGGTGTCTCCAAGGTTATAAAAGATCCCGCACTTTGAAAGTTAAACCACTTTGGAATTTCATTCCCAGGTAGTACGATATGAACTTTGCCCACGGAAAAACCTCTCTGTACCAAAAAATCAAAATTTTAAGCCAAAAAAATTGTAGAAATTGTAAGCAGAGAGAGTTAAAGACACATTTTCCTGTATTTCTTGCCAACGGACAAATAGCAGTCCCCCTTAAAAATAACCAGCTTTTATTACCTGATAAGATCTCTGGAAGCCTTTTCAGTTTTGAGCAGCCCGAAAGATCAAGTTTTGTAAGAAATTCCAAGTTAAATATTCCAGATGGAAGACTTTTATGGCTTTTACTACCACTTAGATTCAAGAGGGATTTGGAGTTTTATGCTAGTTTGTTCAAACGTGGCATGAACGTGGGATTTGGAGTTTTGGCAATTAGTTTATTGCAGGCTGCATGGATTGTTTGAGAGAAGTACGTCGACGAGACCAGGCATGATGAGCAGATATCTGGTGGCAGAGTTCTGTGAACAGGTGTGTCCTGTAAGAGCCTGGTAGCCGGGGAACAGGAGCAGGAATATTCTGCTCGTCCACAAGTATGCCGTCCACGAGGCCGGGCTCCTGCTATAACATGGAGCATTCCTGCTAAAGGTTTTAGTCGAGGAGACCCGGTCAACGACAGTTGGTAAGGCGGGCTCCGCAATCCGAGAATCAAAGCACTAAGGCCACGCAACCACCCACGATTACAGAAATGGAGTATCCACGTCCGAGAGGTGGGAGGATAACGAGCGCAAATGAGGGGAAGGTCTGGATTCAGCAGAACTTATAAAAAGGTAGCCAACGAAGGTAAAAGGGTTAGATTTTTTGCTATTAGAACTAAGAAAAGAGAGCTCTAAGAACTGAGATTAAAGAGAAGCCATAAGATTTGTGGCAAACATTCCCAGAACCTTCATTCCTGACTTGAGCGTCAGAGGGTTTGCGTCGGGGAAACAACCGGCGTACTCTGACCTATCTGTGTATGCAGGAACCTCTGGAGAAGAAGTTTTACGAGGAGAGATCCTGATCGTGGTGAAGTTGATCGAGTAAAGACCCTGGTCATAGAAAGAGGACAACCAGAATCTCGCATCAACATGGATTATCTGGTTTAAGTTAATATAATGATGCTCAGTCAGAAAAGAGGCCAAGACAAAATCGTTACCACGTATAATAATTTAATGTTGTTATTGAAAGATTGCACATATATAATAAGATATGCATACCTTCACATTGCACATATATAATAAGATATGCATACCTTCACATTGCACATATATAAGATATGTGCAAATCCGGGATCTTGCAAATAAGATATCTTACATTTGTTCTCTCCATTGAATGATGAACTATAGAACTTTAAAAATCTCAATTTAGGCATCTTTGTGAAAGTACTGGTATTTAAACATATCTCTTTTACTTTTGACATATCCAAACAGATGTCCTCAATTTTTTGTCCCCTAAAAATAAATAAAATAATAAAGTTAAAATCAAATGAAAGATATGTATATTCCACTAATGAGTCGCACTTCAACCCCACCAAGAGAAATTTTTGGGGCAATTTTGTCACAAATTCACAATTAGAGGTAGCTTAGTTATTAATTCAATTTTTATTTACTCTTGCATGGAATTTATGTGGGATTGGAGTGGGGCTCTCTGTCATTACACATATCAAATTTCAATAATTCATGTTTATAGTTATTGCTAGGCAGTTAAACACTTAATTGCAAATGCACAAAGAAACATAACAATTCACGTAATATTTAACATAAAAACTATGTATGTTTACGATACAAATTGACATATCAATTATGCTTACAAACGATTATGCAAGTTGTCATCGCATTTATAATTTATTGCTACACCGTCTAACCACTATTGTTTTTTCTAATCATTGTCACTCTTCAATTAATTCTAAGACTCATCAGTTTGAGCATATATTAATATATTCATATCAAATTTGTAAATGCTAGAATAATTCAAAATAATAATCCACCACAAACTGCTTACGGTTTCCAGGATTAATTGATTCTTGTCGAACAATTTCCCCACCCAACTCTTGTAGTAAATCACGCATTCTTATCTTCTTGTATGAAGTTTTTTTTTTTAATTGACTCCTACTTTTTTTTTAATATATACCACTATAAGTCTACAATCTCCCAATAAATTGATAACTCTTAAATTATAGGAATATGTGTGATTTTTTTTTAATGGTGGTATATGAGTGAGAGGTTGAAATTGCTTAAAAAACGACAGATCACCACTAATTTTGTTAGATATGTGAAATAAAATTCTCGTGTTTTTATTATGAATTCTGTCAAAATTATTTTATGTGAGAGCATAAAAGTGGGGAAGTCAGGAAGTCTAGAATTTGATGCTTAAAAAATTTTAAAATTGTAGTTTAGCACCCGGAAATTTAACTAAGAGTGTTGCGTGAATTTTATTTATTGTTAAATATTAGTGTGAGAAATTAAAGGTAACTTTTCATGTGATGTTAAGAGAATGAAAGCCAGATAAACTAGCCACAAATTCCTTCAAAGCATTCCTCCAACTCTGCAGCTTCTCAGTATTCTCCTTTAATCTTTCTTCAAGCTTCGAAAATGAATCCCCAAAATTCCCAGTTTGGTTTCTCATGTCTGGTGAATCAACCTGATAGAAAATCGAAATCACAATCTGGGTTGGATCATGACAGATGGTATCTATGCAGCTTCACGTGTCCCCTTGAACAATGTTGAGGCAAACCTCAGTAAGGATATTGAGTCCTTAAACAGGAGTGTATATAACACCTTAGGCAAATCCCACATTGACAAAACATGAGAGAGATGCTGGGTCTATAAAGGGTAATCCACACCTAAATTGGCAAGACGCGTTTTAGGGTGTATAGGCACTCTAGAAACAAAACCGCGCAGGCCTTGTTAAAGTCCAAAGCTGACAATATCTTTTTAGGTCTAGGTTGGGTCATGACAATAAGTGGCATATTTTCATTGGTAGATATATGTGCGCAAAATGTAGGAAAGAAGGCCAATAATTTTAATTTTACAATACACATCATGTGCCTCTCATACGTTATACTCTTCATCTAACAAGGGAAAGTTCAATACTCTAGTGTGAATTTGTGTTACATTCACTAGATCCCTCAAAAGTTATTACATGAATGTTTTGCTCCAAGAACTGATTTTGACATTTTCTCCTATTATTAAAAGTGATTAGAAAAAAGAAAGAAATAAAAATACATTCATGAAAATCTCACTCTTCTCCGTTATAGTTGAATCATGTGCTTGGATCTTCTATTGAATTCGTAGAATCTGGGAAGCAAAATAAATGGATCCCACATTTTTTCACCCCGCAGCACTCACACTTCAAAGGCGGAAAAACATTAAAGTGGACTGCCTCAGGAATGCAATTGCATTTCCAAAAACCATTAAAATCTTTTCCACAGAACAGATAGTACCCGAAATGTAAGTGATCTGATTCTACATAATTAACTCTGCTATGAAATAACTGTGTGTCATGCGGACCACAATCTTTAGTGGTTTTCACTTTGAGCTCAAAAGAAAATGAAAACCATGTGCCACAATCTACATGACGGTTAGAAAATGCTAAAATAGCACTAAATACAATGACCTGCACTCTGCTATTATTGAAGAAATCTGGTGCCATCTCCAAGTTTATAAAAGATCCCACACTTTGAAACTTAAACCACTTTGGAATTTCATTCCCAGGTAGTACTATATGAACTTTGCCCATGGAAAAACCTCTCTGTACCAAAAAAACATAATTTTAAACCCCCCAAAAAAAAAAGATTGTAGAAATTGTAAGTAGAGAGAGTTAAAGACACACATTTACCCATATTTCTTGCAAACGTACAGGTAGCATATGGCTCAGGGTATCTTGAACAATTCCTGGAGTAGAATCACCTTACAATTTAAAATTATTACTCCGGTAAAAAAAAAAAAAATACCTATAAGATTCATAACTTAGAGAACAAACCTAAAAATGGTTGCAGTGCCAGGCGACCTCGTTCAATGAATGAAGGCTTTGGTGAGGATTGAAGCCTCTCACTATAACTTAAGAGGACGTATCGTAACATGACAAGTTGGGTAATGCTTTTTGGTATTCTCTCAATATTGGTTTTCGCTAGATTCAATACTATTGGCGAGGAAAATTGGCCAAGACATTCCGGCAATCTTTGAAGATTTAAGCAACCACAGAGATTAAGAACTCCAAGAGATTTCGACTTACATAGGCTGCTTGGGAGACTCTTAAGCCTTTTACAATCTGAAAGGTCCAAGTACCCGAGCCTAAGTAGACGCTCAATTGATGAGGGCAGTTCTTCAATTGCAGTCCCCCTTAAAAAAAACCAGCTTATATTACCTGATGAGATCTCTGGAAGCCTTTTCAATTTTGAGCAGCCCGAAAGATCAAGTTTGGTAAGAAATTCCAAGCTAAATATTCCAGATGGAAGACTTTTCAGGCTTTTGCTACCTCTTAGATTCAAGAAAACTAGCTTGTTCAGACGTGACATCAACGTGGGATTTGGAGTTTTGGCAATTAGCTTATTGCAGGCAGCATGGATTATCTACTTTAAATTACTATAATGCTGCTCAGTCAAAAAAGAGCCCAACAAAAAATCGTTACCACGTATAATAATTTAATGTTGTTATTGAGAGATTGCACATATATAATAAGATATCCATACCTTCACACAATCCCAAAGTTGTTCAATGTCACTATCAGGCACTTCAAGTAACACAAGTTTCTCTGCACTAAGGTTTGAAGGCAATGACTTCAACGGATATCCATACCAGTGAAGATATTTCACTTCAACAAATCCGGAATCTTGCAAATAAGATATCTTACATTTGTTCTCTCCATTGATTGATGAACTATAGAACTTTAAAAATCTCAATTTAGGCATCTTTGTGAAAGTATTAGGATTTAGACGGATCTCTTTTACTTTTGACATATCCAAACAGATGCCCTCAATTTTTTCTGTCCCCTACAAGTAAATACAAAACCAATAAAGTTAAAATCAAATGAAAGATGATATATATATTCCACTAATGAATTGCACTTCATCTAATTGATAGTTGTTAATTCAATTTTTATTTATTCTTGCATGGAGTTTATGTGGGATTGGAGTGGGGCTCTCTGTCATTACACATATCGAATTTCAATAATTCATGTTTATAGTTACTGCTAGTCAGTTAAACTCTTGATTGCAAATGCACGAAGAAACATAATAACACAAGTAATACTTCACATAAAAATTCTCTATGTGTAATAGACAAATTTACATATCAATTATGCTTACAAACGGTTATGCAAATTGTCATCGCATTTCTAAGACTCATGAGTGTGAGCGTATGTAAATATATTCACATCAAGTTTTTAAACACTACATTATTCCAAAATAATAATACACAACAAACTGCTTACTGTATTATACGTAAGAACTTCATAGATATCCTCATGATGCCACAGCCGACTGCGGTTTCCAGGATCAATTGATTCTTGTCGAACAATTTCCCTACCCAATTCTTGTAGTAAATCATGCATTGTTATCTTGATGTATGAATCAATAGCAATGAGAGATTTATCAATAAGAACACTCATTCCTATTTCTGGGTAGAAGCCACTTGCATTAAAGAATTTTATTACTGGATCTACATGCTCACCTTGAAAGAAACAAGCAACATCAAGGAAAATATTTTTCTCCTTATCGTCCAAACTATCATAACTTATTTTTAATACCTCAAGAATACTTGGATGGAGGATTCTTTGCAATTTATCTATTGCACTTTCCCAGACTTCTTTTTCCCTTTTATGCAGAAAGCAACCCAAAACTTTAAGAGCTAAAGGAACACCTTGAGCATATTTCATTACTTTGCTTGAAAGTTCCTGATAACCAACATCAAGATGGTTTCGTTTGAAGGCATGTCGACTAAAAAGCTCAAGAGCGTGATGATATTCTAATGCCTGCATCTCATATATTTTCCTCACCCCCCAATTTCTAAGCACTTGTTTATTTCTGGTGGTTATTATGATTCGACTCACAGGCGTCAGCCAATCAAGACTTTCGATTAAAGATTCCAATTGGTTGAAGCAAGTCACATCATCAAAAACAATCAGAACCTTCATGCGGCTGAGCCTTCTAAAATTGAGGTCAATATAAGGCATCAAATTTTTATCCTTCAATAAATTTGAAAGAAGTTTTTGTCATAAGCAAGCTAATCCTCCTGGTATTTGTGACTCTTCTCTAACATTTTCGAGGAAGCAAGAACCGTCAAAATCACCCGAGATTTTGTCGAAAATAGCTCTAGCGATTGTTGATGGGTGTCGAAGCCAACAAAAATAAATTCCTGCTCTAAATAAATTGTGTATAGTAATTGAGCAGGGTCGTGTCCACAGAGATCGGTAATTATTTAAATCCTTTTAAAACGTAAAACATAAAATGGGGGTTTTGTTGACAATAATAAAAATCAAATTAAAATAATAAGAATGCAAATTAAAGTTGTAATTCAAATTGGAGAAAGCTCTGGTTGAAGGAATTAACTCAGCTTGATTCGACTACTGATCATTGATTCAAATATAGATTATTATTACTTATGAATAAACCGGTTATAGCTATTGAGACCCTCTAATAGCCAATCTCTCCTTAACTAGTCGATAACCAAGGTACGACCGTTGGATATTTCCCTAATCAATAGACAACCTTAGATACGATCATAGGATTTAATCAATTGACAGCCTGAAAAACTAGAGAGACCCAAATCATAATCAACACATATGATGATTCATTTAAATTAGATTGTTTATTCTCACAACACAACTCTCTGCTATGTTATTTGTCACAAACATTAAATTCTTCATACGATGAATCCTTTAATTGACAATAGATTAAGTTGCTAATTAAATAGTGGCCAATTACCTAATTAACAAACATAATCATGAAACTAATTCAGAGAATAAACAAATACCCAAAAAGTAATAAAATAATTAAAGCATAAGAAAGATCTCACAGTAGTGATGAATCAAAGCTTCATTAACCTTCAACCAGAAAAATAAGTTTAGTTCTTCATAGAGAGAAGAGAAAAATTAGAGCTAGGGTTTCTTTTTCTCCAATCCAAAATCCCCTTTTTCACAATAGATTCCTCCCTTAAATACTCTCTCTCTCTTCTCCTCTAGAATTCTATTTAAAATAAAATACTAATATCTGAAATATTAAATTCGTAATTACAAAAATAACCAAAAATACAAAACACATTAAACTAAAAACTGCAGGTCAGCAGTTGACAGCACGCGCTCACGCCTTATCAACAAAGTTCTTCTGACGCTCATAATTTCTCCAAGAGAACAATCATCCTTAAACATCATCTTATAGCTCAATTTTATCATCAATCAATAGAATTGCACCTACAAAAGTAAAACACAAGTAAATTACTATTATTAAGTGCAAAACATTGATATTAAGGGAAGTAAACAATGAAAAACTAGTGCATAAATTGCACTCTAACAATTGTTGTTTTGCCTATACCACCAATGCCCCAAATCCCTAAAGCGTAAACACCTTTCGACTCAACACCTAATAGAGATTCAATTTCCTCAACTGTTGATTCCACTCCAACCAGTTGGTTTTTGTTATCACGCGGCCGAAACACTTCATCCAATCTCTTCAAAATGTGATTAACAACTTCATTTATAAGTTCCGACTCACGCCTGGCAAATACATAAAATTAATAGGAGGAATTTGCATTAAATATGAAATAAGGGAGATTGCCAATTTTTCTATTG
This sequence comes from Citrus sinensis, assembly GCF_022201045.2. Classification (NCBI taxonomy): domain Eukaryota; kingdom Viridiplantae; phylum Streptophyta; class Magnoliopsida; order Sapindales; family Rutaceae; genus Citrus; species Citrus sinensis. The sequence continues at coordinate 31,864,107 of NC_068558.1, read as the reverse complement.
AAATTAATATATACCACCACTGGTCTACAATCTCCCAGTAAATTAATAACTCTTAAATTACAGGAATATGCGTGAAATTGTTTTTTTTCTAATGGTGGTATCTGAGTGAGAGGTTCAAATTGCTTAAAAAACGACAGACCACCCCTAATTTTGTTACATATATATTGTAAAATTCTCGAGCTTTTATTATTAATTCTGTCACAATTATTTTATAATTATGAGAGCACAAAAGTGGGGAAGTCAGGAAGTCTAGAACTTGATGCTTAAAAATTTTTAAAATTGTAGTTTAGCAGCCGGAAATTTAACGAAGAGTGCTGCTTGAATTTTAAAGGTAACTTTTCAATTTCACCTAATGTTAAGAGAATGAAAGCCAGACAAACTGGCTGCTTCCTTCAAAGCTTTCCTCCAAGTCCGCAGCTTCTCAGTATTCTCCTTAAATCTTTCTTCAAGCTTCGAAAATGAAATCCCAAAAGGCCCTGTTTGGTTTCTCGCGTCTGATGGATCAACCCGATAGAAAACCGGAATCACAATCTGTGCATACGCTTTCTTGCACTCGAGGATCTTTACAAGTTCATCGAGACACCATCTGGAAGATGCATACCCTTCTGAGAAGACAATAACTGAAACGGCTGATGCTTCAATTGCATTCACAAGTGACTCCGAAATTTCATCTCCTCTGTTAAGTTGGTCATCAATGAAAGTTTGGATATTTTGTCCACTCAGAGCAGAATAGAGATGGCTAGTAAAGTTGTCTCGGGTGTCCTCTCCTCTGAAACTAACAAAAACATCATACTTCTTGTCGTTTCGAGAAGAAGAAGCCATAATCAACAGAAACAGTTGAATTGATTAGAGAGAGATTTTGATTCGAATGAAAACAATTATTGAACCAAATATAGTGACTCTTTAGAATAAATCGATGCCATGAACCTTCCTTCAAGTTCCGTGATAATCTTTCAATTTCATCTCATTGTCCAGCCACCGTCCACTTCTAGCTGAAAATTCCGCGCGAACACCATACTTATCAAGACACGGCTTCTGTTCTTTAATGCCATAACTGCCAGCAATAAGTAGGGCTGATATTTTAATTTTTATCTATGAATTTATCTTTTCGGTCCTCATCTCTCAATTAATTGTATTTAGTTTCAAAATTATTCTTTTTTTTTTGTTTTAATAGCTCTTATTCATGTTCCTTAGCATTTATTTTAAACATATGAAGTTTAACTTTTTTTAAAAAAATTAGTTTTTTTTTTGTAACATATGTTTGATTTTTAAATATTTACATTTGAATTAAAAAATAAATTTTTATGACCTTTGCCGAAATGAAAATACAGAGATTAAATGAGCTTTTACCCTTTGTATTCCAGCAAAAGTAAGGGTACCTGGAAAAAATGGAATCTTTTACAAATTTGTGAATTTTTTTTTTTTAGTGCAATTAGAATCATTAACTTTGGCGGGAGAATTGTGGCTTCAACGGGATAACCGGTTAGATCAAAACACATTGCAGGCAGACCCACTCATCTAATTATGGAGTGAAGAGTGAAGACTGGTACTTTTATTGTAGAGAAATGAATGCTTAACTTATTTGTCTACTGTACTTGAACATAAGAATTAGTAAGTGGCACTTTGCCATTAAAGAATTTGTGAGTGTCCGAATATGTACACTACTTTAAGCTGGTGAGTGTTGACTAGTCAATGGTCATGGTTAGAAACATTTTTTTTAATGGATCGGAATATTTTAACTTCAATTTTTTATTTTAAAATTTTAACATAAATTTTGACTCTTTTAATTCAATCTAATGTTAGATAATCATGGTTAAAACAGTCTAATTATCTTTTTTTTTTAGATACGACAATACAATTAGGGTGCGTTTGACACATTATATTGTATTACATTGTATTGCATTATTTTAATGCAGGTGTATTGTATTATGTTGTATTGTATTAACACTATATTATAATAATATTGTACAATATTTGGTGCTACACTATACTGTATTAATTTTTAGTTACACTATGTTTGGTGTTGCATTGTTCTGTATTAATTCCTTTGCTGATTAATTTAAATTACATATTTAGAAAATAATATTTATTAATATTTAATACTTAGAAAAATATTGAATATAAAACTCTTAAATTTTGAAAATTTAACATTATTGTTGTAATATAAATGTTAAAAAATATATCATCATTCTTCAATAGATTTGAGCTTATGACCTTAAATTTTAGTAGCATAACATTTATTTTTTCAGTATTTTTTAAATATATAATCTGTAAAATAAAAATTAAATCAAATCAACTCGACACTCACGCTAGATTCCATTATACGGGTTTTGCCGCATTAATTTTTTTTTATGCAATACCGCATAGCAGCCAAACATTTTATTGTAATATCTTAATACAATATGGCGTTCTAATACAGTGTTATGCGGGGCGCCAAACACGCCCTTAGTGTATTGATATTATAAAAATAAGTTTGATGGAAATTAACGGAACCATTTTTAATGTAATCAGTCAGAAATTCGATCCATAACTTCTCAACTCTTCTCTAAGGTTAGAGGGGTTTACTAGCTAATTACTGTGAAATTGGGAGAAAAACAAAAAAATCTACTCCCATATCTATATGAAAAGATTAGGTAACTTCTGACCTTAAAAATAAAGGGTCACCACTAAACCAAGTGTTTGATAATCATGTTTAAATGTTAATGCGAGACTACTGGGGAAATGGGCACTACTATTTATGAAAGGGAAGTTGTCAGTTTTTTTGCGATTAGGGGAGTTGCAAGTTGATTGCACTGAAAAGAACAATTCGCAGTTATTGGAGCATAAATAATTGAAAGCAGTTGAAGAATGTGATGGTGCATAATTGATGCAAAATAAATTATGTAGACCCATTGATGCCAAAAGGAGAATTTCCCTATCTGTATAGATTTTTCAATTTCGATTACTTTTCCATGTTTGATTAACTATTTATGGGTACAAACTCATTTAATCCCTGTATTTTAGGATTAGTGTCCATTTAATCCCTATATTTTTAAAAATATTTCAAAACATCTCTGTCGTTAAAGTATGATACCCCTACCGTTACTTTTTATTTATTTTGGCTTACTTTTACAATATTACCCTTTTATAATAATTTCTTTGGACATTAATAAAAAGAAAATAATTAAATTACCAATTTAACCCTAGAAAATAAAAAAATTATATTAATTTTTTGCAAGCACCATTTGCACATTTGGTAGTTTGCATACAATTTTTGACAATTAAAAGTTAATATAATTTTTTTTATTTTTAGGGTTAAATTGGTAATTTAATTATTTTCTTTTTATTAATGTCCAAACAAAAAAATTATTATAAAAGGATAATATTATAAAAGTAAGCCAAAATAAATAAAAAGTAACTGTAGGGGTATCAATACTTAGACGGCAGGGATGTTTCGAGACATTTTTAAAAATATAGGGACTAAATGGGCACTAATCTTAAAATACAGGGACTAAATGAGCTTTTACCTGGAAAATAAATTCTATATCCTAAAAATATTTCAATTCAATATAGTTATTTCATAAACTATGAAACCTAATCCGTTTTATTCGTTTTGACTTATAAGGACATAAATGTTAAATAACTACATTTAATGTGTTTTCTTTATAAAAGCAAACAAGATGCCACTTAATTTTTATATTAAAAAATAAACATGTTATTGAAACATTTATATTAAAAACCATTCAAATTTTAATCAAATTCTAACCTATTCATACATTAAATTAAAAATAAACGCTACTTTAATGTCCTTTCAAGTCTCTTGCATAGTGATGAAAATTAATTTTGTTTAATCTTTCTATGTTGGATTAGGCTTCAATTGTATACCATTGTATCTTATGTTTGAAAATCTTTTAAAGTATTTTAAAATTGAGAGAAAAGTAAAATTGATATTAAAAAATAATTTAATTTCAAATACTTATGAGTTGTTGGACCATAAACTGTATTATATGTCAAAGAACATGTTTAGCTGGATAAAATTGTTGGCTACATCCTTCATTAAAAGAAATGATATAATATATTAAAAATAATACAATCAATTAATGCATGTATTGTGATGCACATGTGGCTAATTAGCAAGCTGTCAGCTTAAAGCAAAGCACATGCATGCTTCACCTATGTGCTTGCCATGCATGATTGGAGGCAATGTATATATATAAAGAATTGAAGAAGCTGCTGTTGAGTATTAGAAAATGCATATTTATAAAGGAGAAAACCGTCATTTTACATTTTAAGTCTTACTAACAACCCTTACTTTTATATATTTAACCTTCTTGTGATTTAATTACATGTGTTTTATTTTAATTAAGTATTTTATGTATTTTAGGGGCATTATAGTCATTTCACAATAAAGGAGAGATCAGACGGCAAAACGGACATCACTTTTGAACTCAGGACGGTCGAAAACCTTAAGAGGAGCATAAAAGGAAAAATGGCACTATTCACATGTACGGTACTATTCACGTGTACGGTACTGTATACGTTACTGTTCACGACACTGTTCACATAGACGGATGATGACGTGGCATTGACCGATGATGTGGCATTGACTGATGAGGTGTCACGATCCTGTTGGACTAAAATTCTTATGTACTGTTGATGGTGACGTGGCAGCATATCAGTGGACGAAAAATCTCGCGTACGGTGCATGCATCACACAGGATTATTTTCAACCAAACCGCGTTACTGTTCATCCGGGTCAAACCGCGTTACTGTTCAAAGTCGGGTCAAACCGTGTTACTGTTCATCCGCGTGGTCAAACGTGGACTGTTGACTAATGACGTGGCGCAATCCTGAGCGTCCAAACTGTTTTTAATCCGATGGCCATGATTTACTCCATGTATCTATAAAAAGGGGGCCTCCCCCCCCTAATTTGAGATTTCTGAATCCATTTTTGGGATCCATTTTCTGTAATTCCCTCTCCATCTTGTATTTTCTTCGTATTTTAATAAATTTCCATTTTGTCCCTAGTTCAATTATGAGTGGCTAATTTTCTTTCAAGCTTGGGTTGAAGGTGAAGTCTCAACATGTGTCATGGGCTTAATTTGGTAAATTTATTTTCTCTTCTCCTCTAGTTTTTGTGGATGTTTTGACTTCTCGTCGACAAATAATACTAATCTTGTCTAGTACCGCCTTGGTTACACCGGCCCTCTAGTACAAGGTTATTATTATTTGGCACGATAAGCCCTTAGCACCATATTGATTAGAGCGTGGTTCATGAGGTGTGGATTCCCCCCTCATGATTTAATTGGCATTAATACGGATTATTTAGCCCATGATGCATGTTGATACGGATCCAGATACCCAAGTACGTCATTTCAATAGAATTCTCTTCAATTTCTTCTCGCCATTTCAATACCAATTTTAGAATTTATTCTCGTCATTTTAATTTAAGTTGTAGCATATTTCAAATCATTTCCACCATAATTCCAACCACCCATTTACAAAATTAATTCTATATATAATTAAAATCCACCTCCTCGTGGGATCGACACTCGTCACCATTGATCTACACTACAACAGATTCGTGCGCTTGCGAGTACATTAAAATTTGCACAACAAGTTTTTGGCGCCGTTGCCGGGGAGGTAAGTAATTTTAATTCATAGAATTAATTTTTGTGAATAATTTCTTTTATTTGTTTTCTTGTATTTTTTTATTATTAAAAAAAAAGAAAAAAAAAGTGAATCTACATTTAAAGGTTAGTATTTCTTTTCTTTTTCTCTTCTTTAAAATTTTGTAATTTAATTTTCCATTTATTTTTCTTTGTAATTCTTTTTGTTTATCTTATTAATTTAATTTTTAGTTAATTTCTTTCACGTATTTATTTTTGTGTATTTTTATAGAAAGGTTGTAATAGCGCAATAAGGTTAGTATCGTAATTTCTCCCTCTTCTTTATTTTTATTTGTTTTGTTCCCATCTTTATTTTTTGTTTTGTTTGCATCTTTATTTTTATTTTATTTATTTGCATGCATGGTCGTAGGTCATTATTACCTAATCTTGAACCTATAGACCTTGAATTAGAAAAAACACTTCGCACACACAAACACGTTAAAAATAAAATGGATTTACAAGCACCACAGGAGAGGCCATTTAAGGACTATTTTAGTCCCTTAGCTAATTTGAGCACGTCATGCATAAGATACCCAAATGTAGCTGCTAGGAGTTTTGAATTAAAACCTAGTGTGTTAAATTGTCTCCCTACATTTTATGGCCTAGAAAATGAGGATCCATATAATCATTTGGATGATTTTCATGCCATTTGTCAAACATTCAAATATGAGAATTTTTCAGATGATGATGTTAAACTTAGACTATTCCCATTTTCTTTAAAAGATAGAGCTCGTTCATGGTTAAATACTTTACCTGCTAATAGCATTTCATCATGGGAACAAATGGTAACGAAATTTTTGAATAAATATTTCCCAGTGCATAAAACCAATGCTATTCGCAGGGAAATCTCGGAGTTTACCCAGAAAGATGACGAGCAATTTTTCGAAACATGGGAGCGATTCAATGGGCTACTCTTGAAGTGTCCACATCATGGGTACGAGAAATGGCACCAATGCCAATACTTTTTGGAGGGATTATTGCCGAATGTGCAAGAATGGCTAATGGCAACAAGTGGAGGAGAGCTAATGTCAAAAAGTGCATCAGAGATTTGGGAATTCTTCCAGCGACAAGCGGATAATTCCCAACAACGGAGTCGATCACTCAGGAATACTAGACGAATTAAGGGAGTAAATGAGGTTCAAATTGGCGAGTCAACTTCGGGAATCAAAGAAGTCAAGGAGATGGTTGAAGGTCTTGCTCGACAAATAGCATCGTTATCGACTGCTAAATCAACAGAACCACATGACCATGACTCATACTCAGATCAAGCCAATGCCATAGGTGTAATGAGAAAACCATCGAATTACAACCCATACTCCAACACATATAATCCTGGATGGAGAGACCACCCCAATTTTTCATGGTCTCAAGGATTCCAACAAAATGGACCAGCAGCTCCAGCTCCACCAATGCAACAAATTCCTCAAGCCTCTCAGCCCCCATTTAGACCATTCAATCAGAATCAGAACTACTCTCAACCCAGACCATGGGAGGATGCATTCCAAAATTTCAAGAATGTTACTCACTCTACGATTGAGCAACAGAACCGCACCATTGATGGACTACGAAATGAATTGAGAGCAGGCTTCAACTCACAAGCTCAATCGGTTTCAAGCCTCGAGAAGATGGTGGGACAACTTGCTTCTTCAGTTCAAACCTTGGCAATGACCGTTGAGAAAGGTAAGTTTCCAAGTCAACCAGTGCCTAACCCTAAAGGAGTGCATGAAGCAAGTACCAGTTCACCACAGCAACATGGAGAAGTCAAAGCCGTCATGACCTTGCGAAAAGGAAAAGAAGTCGACAACAAAGTGGAGATGCCGGCGACAAAAGAAAATCAAATTGTACCTGTAAATGTTGACGACTCACCACCGGAGGAGAGAGAAGAAGCCAACCCACGAGAATACGTTCCCAAAGCTCCATTTCCTCAGAGGTTAGCGAAAGGAAAAAAGGGAAAATCTACAGGTGAGATTCTCGAAATCTTCAAACAGGTAAGTGTTAACATCCCTTTGCTTGATGCTATTAAACAAGTTCCATCTTATGCCAAGTTTCTTAAAGACCTTTGTACTAAAAAGAGAAATATGCATGTTCAAAAGAAGGCATTTTTAACAGAAAACGTTAGTTCTATACTCCAACATAAAATTCCTTTAAAATGCAAAGACCCAGGCTCCCCCACTATCTCATGTAGTATAGGGAACCACACAATTGAGAATGCTTTGTTGGATTTAGGAGCTAGTGTAAATTTATTGCCTTACTCTGTGTTTGTGAAACTTGGACTGGGAAAATTACACCCAACTCCAGTGGTGTTACAACTTGCAGATCGGTCCACAAAAATACCTCGTGGTATTGTGGAGGACGTGCTTATCCAGGTAGACAAGTTTTATTTTCCTGTTGATTTCATTGTAATTGACACTCAACCAATACAGGATTCAAGGAAGCACATCCCCATTATTCTAGGCCGACCTTTCTTAGCAACTGCGGATGCTCACATTCAATGTAGGACTGGAAATATGCAGTTGTCCTTTGGCAACATGACTATGGAGCTGAACATCTTCAACATTGCCAAACAACCTCACAGTGCAGATGATGGAATTGTTGATGTGGATTTAATTGAAGCATTAGTTGATGATACTTTTGTTTCAAACCTTAGTGATGATCCTTTACAAACATGTTTAACTCACTTTGGTTTGGATTTTGATATTGACAGATCGGTCGATGAGGTCAACGCCCTGCTTGACTCAGCACCATCTATGGACACTAATAAATGGAAGTCAAGAGTTGAGCAACTAGCACCATCAGAGAAGCAACTCATTCCATCATCAGAATCACCACCGAAACTCGAGCTCAAACCATTGCCCAACACTTTGGAATATGCGTTTTTGGGAGAAGAAAGTACTCTACCGGTAATCATCTCATCATCCCTAAATGACGAACAAAAAGGTAAGTTGTTGGATGTTTTAAAAGAGCACAAAGGAGCATTAGGATGGACCATAGCAGACATCAAAGGTATAAATCCAGTAGACTGCATGCATTACATTCACCTTGATGAAAATGCTAAATCTACTAGGGAAATGCAACGTCGGTTAAATCCTAATATGAAAGAAGTGGTTAGAACTGAAGTCCTTAAGCTATTAGATGCAGGTATCATTTACCCCATTTCTGATAGTTCATGGGTTAGTCCTGTACAAGTTGTCCCCAAAAAGTCAGGAGTCACAGTAGTTACGAATGCCGATAATGAATTGATACCAACTAGAGTAACTACAGGATGGCGTGTATGCATTGATTATAGAAAGTTGAATTCTGTCACACGTAAAGACCATTTTCCTTTACCATTTATTGATCAAATGCTTGATAGATTAGCAGGACATGAATTTTATTGCTTTCTAGATGGCTACTCAGGATATAATCAGATTCCCATAGCACCAAAAGATCAAGAGAAAACTACTTTCACTTGCCCTTTTGGCACATTTGCATATAGAAGAATGCCATTTGGATTATGTAATGCACCTGCTATATTTCAACGATGCATGCTAAGCATTTTTTCTGATATGGTTGAACGATTTCTTGAAGTCTTTATGGATGATTTTTCTGTCTTTGGTGACTCGTTTGATCAATGTTTACATCATCTAACACTAGTTTTGCAGAGATGTGTCGAGAAGAACTTGGTATTAAATTGGGAGAAATGCCATTTTATGGTAAAACAAGGTATTGTTCTCGGTCACATCATTTCGAGCAAAGGTATTGAGGTTGACAAAGCCAAGGTGGATCTCATTTCTAATCTTCCTCCACCCAGAACAGTCAGAGAAGTAAGATCTTTCCTTGGGCATGCTGGTTTCTATAGACGTTTCATTAAAGATTTTAGCAAAGTTTCTAGACCCTTATGCAATTTACTTGCTAAGGATGTACCTTTTATCTTTAATGATTCATGTCTTATGGCGTTTGAAAAATTAAAACGGTTGTTGACATCATCACCCATCATTCAGGCCCCAAACTGGAGCTTACCATTTGAGCTCATGTGTGATGCATCTGATTATGCAGTAGGAGCAGTATTAGGACAAAGAGTTGATCGAATTCCCCATGTTATTTACTATGCTAGTATGACATTGAATGATGCACAGTTGAACTATTCAACTACTGAAAAAGAAATGCTAGCAGTAGTGTTTGCATTGGAAAAATTTCGATCTTATCTCATTGGTTGTAAAATAATTGTGTTCACAGATCATGCTGCTCTTAAATATCTTCTCACAAAGAAAGATGCAAAAGCTAGACTAATTCGTTGGGTGTTACTTTTGCAGGAATTTGACTTGGAATTCAAAGATAAAAAAGGGACAGAAAATGTTGTGGCGGACCATCTCTCTCGTCTCCATTTTGACACAATTATAGAACAATTACCATTAAATGAGTCATTTCCAGATGAACAATTAATGAGTGTGGAAGTATTACCTTGGTATGCTGATATAGTTAATTATCTTGTTACAGGTAAACTTCCAGAGCATTGGACCAAGCAAGATAAGGCTAAATTCTTTGCAGAGATAAAGAATTTCTTTTGGGATGACCCATATTTGTTCAAGTATTGTGCAGACCAAATTGTTAGACGATGTGTCCCAGAAAGTGAAATTCAGAATATCCTTTCATTCTGCCATGAACAAGCTTGTGGAGGCCATTTCAGCGCTAAGAAAACAGCGACTAAAGTTTTACAATGTGGTTTCTATTGGCCATCTATATTTCGAGACGCTTACACTTTTTGTTCTTCATGTGATAGGTGTCAACGAATGGGGAGCATTACACGAAGGAACATGATGCCACTAAATCCAATTTTAGTGGTTGAGATTTTTGACGTATGGGGTATCGACTTCATGGGACCCTTTCCCCCTTCTTTTGGCCATCAATACATATTGGTTGGTGTTGACTACGTCTCAAAATGGGTAGAAGCAATTCCATGTAGGACCAATGATCACAAGGTGGTGATAGCATTTTTGAAAAGCAACATTGTTTCACGCTTTGGATTCCCACGAGCGATAATCAGTGATGGTGGTGCCCACTTTTGTAACAAAGCATTCAAAGCTCTTTTGACAAAGTATTCAATCACACACAAAGTGGCGACCCCGTATCATCCGCAAACCAGTGGCCAAGTTGAGATCTCCAATCGAGAAATAAAGCACATATTAGAAAAAACGGTGAGGCCGGACAGAAAAGATTGGTCATTAAGACTTGATGATGCCTTATGGGCATATAGAACGGCTTTCAAGACCCCGATTGGGATGTCACCCTACAGGCTAGTGTATGGAAAAGCTTGCCACCTACCTGTGGAACTCGAGCATCGTGCATATTGGGCCATCAAGAAATTCAATTTTGACATGCAGCAAGCCAGCTCAGAAAGAAGATTACAGCTGGCAGAACTTGAAGAAATTCGCAATGACGCGTACGAAAATGCCAAGATTTACAAGCAACGAATGAAAGTCTTCCATGATAAGCAAATTATGAGAAAATCGTTCACTCCAGGTCAGAAAGTGCTTTTATTCAATTCTCGCTTGCACCTATTCCCAGGTAAGTTACGCTCTCGTTGGTCTGGCCCATTTATTGTTCATACTGTTTTTCCACATGGGGCAATTGAAATTAAAGACCCAAAGAATGGTGTCACGTTTAAAGTTAATGGTCAAAGATTAAAGCCATATCTAGAGTACCAACCACATGAAGAAGACACCGAAATAAATTTGAGTGACCCACCAAATTTGAATTGATTTTTTTTTCTTTTCGTTGATTTGATTTTTCTTTCTTTTTTTTTTTTTTGCTAATTGAAATTGTTTTTGCATAAGTGTGTTTATTTTACCATTAAGTTTTCTCTTATCATTTTTAATCATGAGTCTCATACTTAGACCGTTCCTCCTGAACATTCTTAAACCACTTCAACGTGTCAAAACTCATCTCAAAAGACAGATTCAATTTTGTAAAACACATCGCATTTGGGCTCTACAACCACCAGAGTTAGTAGCCTATGTTGAGGGTTTAGAACACCAACTCAGAGACATTGAGAGAAGTGTTTACGACATCCAGTTGGAGCTTGAGGTAAATTCAATAAGAGGACGATTTTAATTTTCTTTGTGTGTTTTAATTTGTTTTTCTATTTGTGTGCTTTAGTTTGTTACCCCGGTGAAGTGGCGGATAACGGTACTCCGTGACAATCAAGTCGGTTACTTCAGTTTCCCATAATAACTGATATTCTGAGGCGAAGGTATAGACAGAAACGAGATTCTAGCGAAGCTTCACAAGCGATTCCCTTCACTTCCTCAGAATGCCCTCCTTACGATCTATAAAGCTCGGTCCGAACGCATGCGATTACTCATGAGGAATAACATACCTGCTGACATCCGTTGGTTAATCGAGGCTAAAGTACGATCGGCAGGTGAGTTACCTCCAAAATTTATTGCATACATGCCTGGTTGTGGTAGAGGAAATTATGCAAGAAAACGACGAGCTCGAAGAATTTCTGTTGCTTGTCATAAGTGTGCCAGAATGAGTTGCAATAAAAACCCATGTTCTTTAGGAATGATGTCTGATAACAGGGAAGATAAGATTCAATTCATTAGGGATGGCTTGAATAAGGAGTCATTGGATGATATCCTTTTGTCTCTTGAAACGCATCCCAGTGGATATGTGCAAGGAGCGATTCTCCAGTTATGGCCATTATTCCAGAAAGAGCATGCACGATATAGTCTCGGGAATCTGACTATAAACGACCCTGTTTGCCAGTTTATAAGAAAACTGGATAGGAAGCCTATCCTCGACCCATAGAGGGCGTTCAAGCCGTTTCTGGACGTAAAACCAGAGGAAGATGTGAGCCACAGTCGCAACTACCTGTAAATATCCTTTTACTTTATTGTTATTTTATTTCACTATTGTCTTATTGTTTGCATTATTGTCTTTAATAATTTTATTACTGTTTGCTTTTTCCTTTTACTGTTTTCTTTTTGACTTGCGAGCCACGTGCTTTACGCGTTATTTGACACTGACATATTACCTCATACACAACCATGACCCACTATCACCAAGACTCTTAAATGTGATTTCTTTTTTGTCAAGCACTCACAAATTATTTTCGAGAAGTATCACAATGGCAGCTACTCCCAATAGACAATTCAAGAACATTTGTGTGCTTTCTGGATTTACCTATGGCAAACATAAAGAGTTCGTTGAGGCAGCCATAGATCTTGGTCGAAGCATAGCAGCGAGAAAATTACACTTGGTGTATGGAGGAGGTAATCGAGGGTTATCAAAAATGGTCTCAGAAGCAGCTTTTATCAGAGGAAGTCAAGTGTTAGGCATCATCCCAAGAGTCCTAAAACCATTGGGCAGTTCGTCTGACTCATCAACTGGAGAAGAGTTAGTCGTCTCAGGTATGCAAGAAAGAATAACTGAAATGCTTAATTATGCTGATGCTTTTATTTTCCTTCCAGGAGATCTTGCAACACTAGAGGCACTTATGACACTAGCATCTTGGGCCCATCTACACATTCACCAGAAACCCATCGGTTTGTTAAATGTCAATAACTTTTATGATGGTTTTATCGCATTTCTTAACCATGCAATAAAAAACTATTTCATTCCCGCTAATGTGAAAAAACTTTTTATTTGTGCTCACACTGCTAATGAGCTACTTGATCTGTTACAAGCTTATAGACCGGAGCCAGACCCCTGGACCTTCGTGTTGGAGCGTCCAAATAATGATGGTAACAGTAGCAGCAGTAAGAAGTACAAATTAGATTTAACTCTCCGCCTATAAATATTTTCTTCTGTGTTGCACCACCCAGGTGATGTCTTCTAAACTCTACTTCTTTCCTTTCAAACATTGAGGACAATGTTTCGTTCTGGTTGGGGGGAGGGAATAGTCGACAATTGTAGAATTTTGGTTAAGTTTTTACTAATTTTTGTTGTAGAAACTAACTGTTGCTAACTTAAGATGGCTGAATATGGAGTGTAGTGACTCTAGAAACGCATCTTCATCGTTTATAAAAAAAAAAAAAAATTCAGACATTTTCTTTTTCTTTATTATGTGTTTATGTTTATTTTTCTTCTTTTTAATTTCTCCTCTATAAATATACATTTTCCAACTTTTGAGTCGAAGATGGCTGAATATGGAGTGTATTTCCTCTAGAAACGCATCTTCTTTAAAAAAAAAAAATCATTTTCGTTTTCTATCATTTTACGTGTAACTTTTCTAATTAGTTTTTATGCATCATTTTCACATTTCTGCATGCATATTTTCCTTTCATGTTTAGAATAGGTTGGGGGGTAGAATGTTGTTTAAAAAAAAAAAAATTTGTGTGATTTGTTTTAACATTGGGTGACATGATTAATTTTAAATTTTAGTATTTGTATTATCTTTGGTCTTAAGTGATGTTACATTATGTTTGCTACTCTACATGTTGATGTCGGAGACATATATGAGTTGCTTGAAGGAATGAACATGTCATAATAAGTACCAAGTGAGTTTTTGAGCCTATTATTTTTCTTGGAGAATAACCCTTTTGCCCACTCTTTATACAGCTTAGCAGTTTATTATTTTATACACGATCTCTAAATTACTTTTGAGTTAACCCTAAAAAAAAAAAATTGTAAAATAAAAAAAAAAGAAAAAAGAAAAAGAAAAAAGAGTGTGTTGCTACATTTGGAGGCCCATCTAACTAGTAGATATGGAAGGTTATTTAGAGCCCTAAAAGACGATGGAAAGGCCATCTTTGATCCGTTTGAGCCTTTCTAGCCATCCCTTTTATTAAATATCCATAGTTAACCCTTTTGAGCCTTTAAAAAAAAAATATATATATATATTTTCTTTGTCAACTTATCATCTTGACCCACTCCGATTTGGAGTATTACCCGATGTCTTATAAGTTCCATCACCTATTTATGTTTGAGAAAATGTAAATAATTATGTTGTTCAGTGAAGTTGTGCCAAAAAAAAAAAAATAATAATAATAAAATAATAAAAATAAAAACAAAAACAAAAACAAAAACAAAAGTTGTTGTTTCAAAAGAATAAAAATAGGTGAAATCCACCTTGCAACTTCCAAAAAAAAAAAAAAAAAAATTTCTCTGCATTTTTCTCAAACATACACTTTGTTTTCCTTATTTTCCTTCTTTGTTAGCCATGTCCCTAGCCTACGTTTCATCCTAATAAAAGTCCTTCTTGATTTTAGGGAACTATAGTTTGAAGTAGAAGCTAGTTATATGGGCTAAAAAGATGTAGTGATGCATAATTAAAAAAAAAAAAAGATAAATAAAGTGGGTTGACTAACATTTTATTTGACTTGAGATCGTATTATTTCTAAGCTGAGGGCATATTTATTTCATCTTGGTGAGAGCATGTGATATCACTTCTTTATTATTTTCTCTCTCAATTACCATTCATTGGAGTGACTATTTTTATTGGGATTAATTTATTTGTGAGAGTGTCACTACTTCCAGTGAGATTTTGGGGTTTGACATGTCATTCTTGAGAGTAGCTAAAACAAAGTCTACTGGGCTAATTCATGTGGATGGTTGATGTGGGTGTGATGTTGCTTTAGACTGGAGATAATGCTTATACTTTTATTTGAGTGTTATCATTAATCTGATGGAATAAATACGAGTGTTTCTATTAAAACAAAAAAAAAAAAATTATTTTGAATTTGAATTTTGTTTTCGCTTTATTTGCTAGGGACTAGCAATAAGCTGGTTGGGGGGTGTGTTGAGTATTAGAAAATGCATATTTATAAAGGAGAAAACCGTCATTTTACATTTTAAGTCTTACTAACAACCCTTACTTTTATATATTTAACCTTCTTGTGATTTAATTACATGTGTTTTATTTTAATTAAGTATTTTATGTATTTTAGGGGCATTATAGTCATTTCACAATAAAGGAGAGATCAGACGGCAAAACGGACATCACTTTTGAACTCAGGACGGTCAAAAACCTTAGGAGGAGCATAAAAGGAAAAATGGCACTATTCACATGTACGGTACTATTCACGTGTACGGTACTGTATACGTTACTGTTCACATAGACGGATGATGACGTGGCATTGACCGATGATGTGGCATTGACTGATGAGGTGTCACGATCCTGTTGGACTAAAATTCTTATGTACTGTTGATGGTGACGTGGCAGCATATCAGTGGACGAAAAATCTCGCGTACGGTGCATGCATCACACAGGATTATTTTCAACCAAACCGCGTTACTGTTCATCCGGGTCAAACCGCGTTACTGTTCAAAGTCGGGTCAAACCGTGTTACTGTTCATCCGCGTGGTCAAACGTGGACTGTTGACTAATGACGTGGCGCAATCCTGAGCGTCCAAACTGTTTTTAATCCGATGGCCATGATTTACTCCATGTATCTATAAAAAGGGGGCCTCCCCCCCCTAATTTGAGATCTCTGAATCCATTTTTGGGATCCATTTTCTGTAATTCCCTCTCCATCTTGTATTTTCTTCGTATTTTAATAAATTTCCATTTTGCCCCTAGTTCAATTATGAGTGGCTAATTTTCTTTCAAGCTTGGGTTGAAGGTGAAGTCTCAACATGTGTCATGGGCTTAATTTGGTAAATTTATTTTCTCTTCTCCTCTAGTTTTTGTGGATGTTTTGACTTCTCGTCGACAAATAATACTAATCTTGTCTAGTACCGCCTTGGTTACACCGGCCCTCTAGTACAAGGTTATTATTATTTGGCACGATAAGCCCTTAGCACCATATTGATTAGAGCGTGGTTCATGAGGTGTGGATTCCCCCCTCATGATTTAATTGGCATTAATACGGATTATTTAGCCCATGATGCATGTTGATACGGATCCAGATACCCAAGTACGTCATTTCAATAGAATTCTCTTCAATTTCTTCTCGCCATTTCAATACCAATTTTAGAATTTATTCTCGTCATTTTAATTTAAGTTGTAGCATATTTCAAATCATTTCCACCATAATTCCAACCACCCATTTACAAAATTAATTCTATATATAATTAAAATCCACCTCCTCGTGGGATCGACACTCGTCACCATTGATCTACACTACAACAGATTCGTGCGCTTGCGAGTACATTAAAATTTGCACAACAGCTGCCACCATTTTCATGAATCAAACTAAAACAAAGCAATTCAAAGAGAAAAGAAAAAGAAAGGAAAAGGTGAGAAGGGAAGAAAACAAAAGGAAAAGAGAAGAGGAAAAGAACAAAAGAAGAAAAGATGAAGAAAGAAGAGGAAAAGAACAGAAGAACAAAAGATGAAGAAGAAAAAATAAAGAAAAGAAAAACCGAGAGTGAGAAATGATTTTGAAAAGAGCAATTGAGAGGAAATATTATAGGAAAGAGAATTGGATAGTTATATCTATATCCAGTAAGTCAGTAGGTAACGTATTTAAGAAATTTGAACAATTATGATTTAGTTTATGTCACATGTATAAGTTTTTATATCAGTTCTAACAATTAATTTTTGAACCCTATATTTTAGGAGAAATCCAAGAATTAAGGAATCTATAGGAGCTCCAACGAACCCCGAAGTGAAACATGTTTTGTGAGTGGATTACAATTATTATTTATATGTATTCTACAAACTATTTATGTTTGATAGTATGATTTAGTATCATGTTATGATTATATGTACGCATATTATATGATTGATTCAATCATAAGATGTGATTGCCAGATACCATATGTGTACCCTTCCCCATAGGCTCTATGCATGTGTAGTGAGACTTAGATTACTCGACCCTTGTGATGTAGTTAATTCCGCTGAGTATTGAGAGATTTCCCCCCCACTTTACTTGTGCAATGATGATTCCAATAAATATTGAGAGTTATTTCTCCTACATATTATTTGGTGCAGTTTTATCATATATATATATATATATATGTATATATGATTTCATATTTGCTTGTGTAATGTGTTCAATGCGAAGTTATGTCATACAATTATATACAAGCACTAGAGCACTAATTTATTTATAGATATATATATATACACACACACAATTATATCCATTCATTTAGCCACAAGTATATTATTTTCCTATTTATCCCATTTCTTTAAGATTTTCATAGGATTTTGTGCAGTTCAGTTTCTAATCAGTTGAGGTTGGGCCACAACACGCATTACTGCATGACTTATATTTCAAGCACGTTTGTGTTTATATGTATATATCTAAAGTGTAAGTATGTACAGTAAGATGTGAACTGTGCAAGTTTTGAATATATTTTTGAATGAGGTACATATGTTATTACTTGTTTATAACAAAGGCCGAGGCTAGTGTTATGTATTCATGAATTAAATTTGTGTCACAAGCTTTAGATATAAGATCACAAGATTCACCTCGAATCTGGCAGAGAGGTTGGGTCGGGTTGAAATACAAGTTATGCAACCCAAGAGGGGGGGGGGGGGAATTGGGTTTTTAAAACTTATCCTAATCAAACCACACAACAATCTAATCTAATGCCTTAATAAATTTGAAAACAATAATTTCAATGAAAGCACAATAATAAAAGAGTAAGGGAAGAGAAAGCAAACTCAAGGATTTTTACGTGGTTCGACAATCACCGCCTACGTCCACGCCTCCAAGCAACCCAAGCTTGAGGATTTAACTATCTAAGCCTTCCAAGGCTTCAAAAGCTTACAATTGACTTCCAAGGTGTCAATGAACCTTTACAACAAAGAGATTATCTCCCAATCTCTTCACTCAAGTGTCTCTCAAACACTTAAACACTCACAAATTTGATGAGGAATTGAAAATTACAACAAAAACTCTATCAAATAGTAGATATACAAATTGAAGAACAAATATATTTTAATAAATGATTATTTATGAGATTGAAGCTCAATATATGTTGTGTGCACTTGTTTATGCTTGCCAAGATTACCAAAAATGAATTAGATTTGAGTTTATATAGTTTGAACTCAAAAACTAGTCGTTATGCACATTTTGGTGATAATCGGCTTACCGTTTATGGAATCTGGTTAGCCGCTTTTATGTTACCATTACAGCAAAAATTGAAATTTCAAAATATCCAGCATGCTGCTTTTCATATTCGGTTAGCCGCTTTTGAAATTCGTTTAGCCCTTTTCGAAATCCGGATAGCCGCTTTCATTCTAGAAGCTTACTGCCCAAAATTTGGCTAGCCGTTTGTCACATCCGGTTAGCCGCTTGCTACAGTAACCGGTAAAGTGCACTATTTTTTAAAATTATAGTTTGACCTCAAAACTTTATAAAATTGTATTATGGCCCAAAAAGTTATATTGTTTTGCAAATAGGTCCAATTTCAGAATCTCTAAATAATGCTTGATATTCCCAAAACTTTCTGAAATTATGATACGGCCCAAAATGATATGAAACTTTTTAAATAAGTCCTTCTCCAAAATTTCAAGCCATATTTGTTGATTTCAAAGTTTTCAAAACTCTTTCAGTTAAATTATAAACTTAAAAAATAACTAATTTCATAAAATCATTTTTCCATTAAATATAAAACCTTTATAATGTGAAAATAATGATTTATTTAAAATGTATAAAAAATAATTTGAGCTTAAAAGATTAATCATTCTTAATTTTGTTTGTTATCATCAAAATCAACATTATGGAAATATATATGTTAACACGGGTTGTGTCATGTATGATATGCACTTACTTAGATTCAATATAACCATCATTTACCTAATAGTTTTTCAAAATAAGTGCACATATATTATAATATAATTTACTTTTTATATGGCTGACATGGTACTGATCATGTATTCTAAAATTTGTCCTTTAGTTAGCGGCATTTGTTTTAATATTTTATGCTAAAAGAAGGTCATTTTAAATTTCAAAGTGTAAAATCTATTTTTATACATTTACACAATACTAAGGATGAAATGGTCTTCAACATAGATTCCTTAATAAATTTTAAGAGAGCTGACAGAAAGTGGTTATTTAGAGAAATTGAACAATGGATGGTGCCTTTATTTAATTTATTAATAAAATACATCTAGAAACTGATGTAGTCCAAAAGGTCTCCTTTGTTAGAGTGAAGTAGGAGTAAATATATGAAATAAAATGTTGGAGAAATATTTATGGGGAATAATAATTGCAGAAAAAGGGAGCAATAATTGATAAAACTTATTTTAAAAGTTGGACTATTGGCACCCCTCTAGTCTCCTCATCAAACCCTTTTTTCAGTTATATTTATTTTATTTCCAAAAATTTCCTTTTATTTTCAAAGACACTCTTTTGGTTTTTCATTTAATCTTCTTTTATTGTTAAAAACTCAAAATAATATTGTGCTATTTTTCATCTCTTTTGCAATCTTATTGTTATCCTACATACAAATTAAAAAGTTTTTTAGGTGATAAAGTTTGAATGCTAATCATTAGTTTAAATAACGCATATTTTAGATTGTAGCTTGAAAGTAGTCTTGAGTACAAAAATATTTAATCGATAAGAAATAGGAAAAGAAAATAGATTATTCTAAATTTATACAATTTATCTCAGTTAGGTAAGAAATAATAGGTAGGAAATTAAAAAAAAGATTGATTATTAATGTAAGTAATTTGTTGGGAAAAAAAATCCTACATGTATTTATTTCTTCTTTGCCCTTAACTGTAATTTTACTTGAAATATGGTTTTATAAGAATAATGAAAGGGTGCCAATAATTTTACTCTTATTTTAATTGAAATATAGGTAAGAATTGATGGTGCTTCGATACACATTACGAATGTAGTTTTTCTAGAGAAAAAAAGAGTACGATAGGATCATAGGAAGATTAGATAGATCACAGAAAGGTCCTGACTTCTATTTATAGATAATTATGTACTCTTTTATTTGGATTGTCACTTTTCATGATACCCTTTCATTTATAGTTATTAAATCAAAATTTGAATTAGATCATCACTGGTCCAAAATAAACCATCACCATTTCAAATTGAAGTATAAAAACATGAATGGATGCATCTTTAAATAGAAGAATATATTTTTATTATATTTGACACTGTTTAATTAGACATATCTTTACAATCAAACAGTTATTTAAAGCTCCATTTATTTTGAAAATATTCCAGTATAAAATATATTCTCTCCCTGACATGAGTATTTTGCAAATAATACAGAGCCACCGCGAGTTCAAAAATAATAAAATAATAACATTGCTCCCTTGCTGGACTGGGCTGGATTGGGCTGATTGAGCTGGGCCTGCTATAAGAATGGGTTACCAGTACGAAGCTTTGCTTTGATTATCCCATACACACAGAGGGAAATTGAAATTGATGATGCCGTTGGCCGCTCAATTCCTGCTTCGGATTCCCCAACTCGGAAGGAAAAATATAAACTTTCCGTCGTACAAGCATCGCGGGAATTATCAGCCATTGTTCTTGACTTGCAATTACAGCACCAATGACAATTGTTCTTCATCTTCTTCTTCAAAGAAGAAGAATTACTTAGAATTGACCGACGATGAGCTGCTTCGCGAATGCGAAATGGACACGTACAAATCGTCCGGACCAGGCGGTCAGCACCGCAACAAGCGCGAATCAGCTGTACGTCTCAAGCACGTACCGACCGGCGTCATAGCCCAGGCCGCCGAAGACCGATCGCAGCACAAGAATCGCTCGTCAGCTTTGTCGCACTCTTTTGGCCCTCAAAGTGAGGAGCAGTGTGAATCTTGATGCGTATTCTCCGCCGCCACAGCTTCTTCAAATCCTTCCTCCTAAGTCTACTATTAGAAGTTCAGAAGTTGGTCAACAAATCGGACCTAACAATCCTAAATTTGCTTTGGTATTACTCTATTCACTCTTGCTTCGTTTTTTTTTTTTTTTGGTTAACTACAGGGAATGCAAGCTCTGCTTGATCTAATTTTCGCAGTCCAGGGATCTGTATCAGAAGCAGCAAAATTATTGGGGTATTGCATTAAGCTTAATACTCTATCAAGTGATAATTGAACTTTAAAAAGAGAAATTGCTATATGTAATGTGTTTGATTGGCGTTTAGGTTTCCAATATTTTTTTTAATTTAAGATTTCTCTCGTATGGTGATCTTTTATAAATGTGGCAGTTTAAGCACTGGAGCATTGTCACGGTTGATTCTATCGGATGATTCTCTTCGAATAGCGGTGAATGAGTTGAGGACTTCTAAGGTATGCTAATTCATAGCTGATAGTGTGTATTACGATAAGACTCAACCTGTTGGTTAATTTAAAATTGTTATCTTCTTTCCTATTTGTGCAACAAATATAATACTTGAGTAAGAGTATTTTCCTTTTTACTTTTGTGTTGTTAAGTGCCTATAAGTCCATTTTTTGTTGTTGAGTGTCTGCGTCAATGCCTGATGGCATATTTTTAAGTAGCTTTAAAGCATATTTGGCTCTTTGTTTATGAATAATGTTCAATAGCAACCTGCCCCATTGATAAGAGAAATGTATGATATAATTTTTGAAGATACGTATCTGCATTATGAGTAAAGCAAGAGCAAAAACTGATTAAAAGATGTATCTTCATTATTACGTGAAATGTATGTTCTGCTTCTCATTCACTTTACCAGAATTACAAAAGTTTTATGTTATTGATGGTTGGATTGTTTCTGGGTTATCCTTGTTTTTCTGTTTTAATTACTTTACATACATTATGTGTGTAATTTTTTAATGGGCAATCTTCATTTGGAACATGAAAATTTTAAAAAACTTTCCAATTTGTGCAGGGTATGAAGCCACTTAAGTAGGACTTTTTGGGTGCTACTTCTGTGTTGGGCAAATATTTCTTTTTTTCTTTTTCCAGTCACCATAATGGGGGTCATGGTGAAACAACTTACTAATCACTCTGGACAGGAACGGGCTTCTATAAGTAAAGCACACCTATTTCACTCCTTCCTTAGTATGGAGATGCTTACCGTTGGGATGAAGATGGTAATAGCTGCTATAGAAATTACTTTTCTTCAAAAGGAAAATTCTCAATCTTGGTAAATTTAAAGTTGTACTAAAAGACAAGCTGCCTATTCAACCAATGGCTAAATGTAGCATAGTAGCCTCCTTAGATGATTAATTAGATTGCATTCCTTTTCATCTCTCTGTTTTGATTTTTTCTCCTTTTTGATTTGCACTTCTCTGTTCCTTTCCCCCCCCCCCCCCCAAAAAAAAAAAGTGTACTTTTCTGCCGATGTCTTCCCAATATCCTATGATCTCCAAATGCACAAATATTCTTGTTGTGACGTTCCATATATGGTTTCTTTTTTATTTTGGTCCATTTTCCAACAATATAGAATAGTGAGAAGAATGCTTTATTTTATTGATGCTTCTCTGCTTTCTTGAATGTATGCTTGTTCTTGTTCACATTTTACCGTTCGTGATAATTGGTATGGTCTTTCTTTGGCATCATCAAGCCCAAAATGTGATGAAACATTTTGAATTTCTTATTGATCCAGCCTTCACTTTAGAATAATTTATACACCATACCTGCAGTAAGTATCAATTATAGTTCCGAATGAGTCGAAAGCAGACTAATGTGTAACTTCATGATTTATTTACTGGTTTGCACATCCATATTCAAATGGTTTACTGGTCTCCGGCCAAAAGAGGGAAAATGAAAGGCTTGTGAGACAATCCTCATGGCTTTGTTGACATCAGTTTGGTGGTTGATTGAGAATGAATGATCATACATACATACAAATACTTGTTAGAGGGCTTGTTCTGTTGAATTATGCTGGCGGCATAAACTACAAGGCATTGTTGACGATTGGAGAATGAAGCTATTGTTTCCATTGCTTTGGTTGATTGATCCTTTGTTGAAGCAAAGGCCAATTGCAGATGCAATCTTTGAAGATGTGAAACAAAGTTATTTTCTCTTCTCTCTATTCAGTCCATCGTTCATTATACTAAAACACTAGAGTCAAATTAAAAAACTCTATGATGTGTATGTATTGGTGCTGCAGGGGAACACTGAGGAACATTTTACTATCCATCTATGCAAATAAGACATCTGTGGATGAAACACTGGTAGAGGTATTAACATTCTCCACTTATGTTAATGATATGAGAATGATAAGATCCAATTTTATACATGAAAAAGATACAATAATCTAAATAGAAACGTAAGTTTACAGGCATCTTCAATCATTTCCTTACAAGTCAGTTTTGTGTTCAATTAAATGTACATGTAATTTTAGAATGGAAAAAGGCTTCCCTACCACCACCTGCACATATGCCTTCTTTTTATGGGCAATTATCAAATTAATCCTTACTAAATTTTTTGTTGGCTAATGATATCTCCAAATCCACCCCATTTTTAAAAAATAATTACAAAAAGTACACATTATTTTTTAAAAAATTAAATAAAAAAGAACTTTGGAGAACAAATTAACAAATCTATCTTAATTTACTTTTTGTGACTTAAATTTTTTTCATTATGTTTGATCATAAAGATTGCTTTGACATAAGTCTAAATTGATTATTTTATCCTTATAAGGTAAAACTAATTCTTTAACTTCAATATTTTCTAATTTTATACCAAATTCATTATTTTTAATACTACTTTATTAGTATGATTATAAAACATTAATTAAACAAACATAATGTCTCTATGGCACAATACTCATGTAAATTATTAGCTTGTCAAATTTATATCATTTATTTGTAAGGTAGTGAAAATAATAATTAGATTTCATTTAAAAATATTAGTTCACATAATTAAATACATAAATTATTAGATACAATAACTCATGTTTGTTAGGCAATTTGTTCATTTTATATCATAATAATAAAATAGAAAAATAAAATTTATATTAGAGTTTATGATCAAATAGAGTCAAAGAAATCTAAGAAGAAAGGTAATAGAAGGATTTAATTGATTAACTATACAAAATTTTTATTAATTTGTATTTTTTTAAAATATTGTGAATTCATTATAATTATGTTGTAAAGTGCTGTGAATTTACAAAAATAATGGGATGGAAATATCCCTACCCCCTTTTTTTTTTTGTTTCTTTCCTTTGAAGCTAAAGATTCAACACTTAGTGAAGACAACACGTACGTGTTGCCCACAAAGATTCCAGAGAGGACGTTTGCCGCCACTGAATTTTTGAAATTTTTTTTACTATGTTTTTAATGAATAAAATGTATGACAAATGATATTTTATTTTAATTGTGTTATATAACATGCGAATTTTCTCTTGTCTGTATTCAGTCCATTGTTCATTATCCGAAAACACTAGAGTCAAAACTAAAAAACACTATGATGTGTATATATTGGTGCTGCTGGTAAAGACTGAGGAGCAATTTACTGTCTATGCAAATAATGAATCTGTGGATGAAACGCTAGTAGGCATTAATATTCTGCACTTATGTGCCATTTAAATTTCTTGCAGAAATGGCCACTCATAATTCATGAATTGACATCAAAACTACCGATCATACGAGAAGCCGCCACTGATGAAGGGGCACTTGATGCATTTGTTTTGATCGTGACAGGCCCATCAGGGCTGAACCCAGTGCAATTGATGCCATCAATCTCTATACCTGTACTAATTTTATGGCGTGATGAGGATCCATTCACACCCGTCGATGGACCTGTTGGTAAAGCTGCTTCCTTAATTGGTTGGCTGAAAAATCTCATTGCTGAGGAATTTACTTTCTTATCAACAAGTTTTGATAAGCATTATATATCATTCCTATTGTAAAATGACAAACAATTCTAGTATTTACATTGTATATATCAATTCTTATTCAACTGTTTGAATATCTTTTGGCACCGAAAGGAATGTAGGAGATACTAATCCCTGACGTGTTGCAGAAGCTCCAAATTGATTCAAGAAATGTACCAAATAATTCAATGAAAAGTCTAACTCGCTTCAAAAAGTCAAATTCAGCACAATAGTAAAGAACAATGATTTAGTCATCTATATTGCTCATGTTAATGATATGTTAATGAAAGGCTTCGATTTTTTACATGAAAAAGATACAGCAATCTAAAGAATAGAGAACAGCGATTTAGTAATTTATATCGCTCATGTTAATAGGATTCAACTTTACACATGGAAAAAATAAAATAATCTAAATAGAAATATAAGTTCACGGGCATCTTTAACCCTTTCCTTACAGGTCAGTTTTTTAACGGTAATTAAATTCTAGCCATATGACGATACCATGTCAACTATGGAATCAAATGCACCATTCCGATTATGGAATTGGTAATGATACTTAAAAAAGTGCATACATGTTTAAGCAAATGGATTCCCAACACAAATGAGTTGAGTGAAAATGACATCTATCCTTTTTTTTTTTAATCAGTATACAAAATATTTTTTTTTAAATATATAAGATTTGATGGTGTTTTAAGTGTTCCCTCTTTATGGCTTTTGTTTGCACGTGATGAAACTATCCCATGTACAACAATTTAGATTTAAGAAAGTAGAAATTTTTCGAATGTGATTGCGTTATATACATGAGAGTTGATAAAGTGCGCAACGGGGTGAGTGGCATGTTTTCATTGATAGAGATATGGGCCCACAACATAGCTCCACCAATAAGAACTGTTGCATGTCCTGTAATATCCCACATTGCTAGCTTGTAAACTTTATTATTGGTTTATAAGTCATATGCTCTCCTAATTTGGTAAACTTGTTTTGGGTAGTAAAGCTTAATAACTAGTAATTTTAATTTTCCAATATTATACTTATCACCTAATAAGGTAACGTTCAATACTCTAGTGTGAATTTGTGTTACACGCACTAATTTTTGGCATTTTCTCCTATTATTAATAGTGATTAGAAAAAGGAAAACAATAAAAATACATTCATGAAAATCTCAGTCTTCTTCGTTATAGTTGAAACATGTGCTTGGATCTTCCATTGAATTCGTGTAAATTGGGATGCGAAATAAATGGATCCCACATTTTTTCACCCCGCAGCACTGGCACTCCAAAGATGGAAAAACGTTAAAGTGGACTGCCTCAGGAATGCAATTGCATTTCCAAAAACCATTAAAATCCTCTTTACAGAACTGATAGTGTCCCAAATGTAAGTGATCTAATTCTACATAATTAATTATGCTATGAAATAACCATGTGCCATGCGGATCACAATCTTTGGTGGTTTTCACTTTGAGCTCAAAAGAAAATGAAAACCATCTGCCACAATCTACATGACGGTCTGAAAATGCTAAAATAGCACTAAATGCAATGCCTATAGTCTGCTATTATGAAAGAAATCAGGTGGCATCTCCAAGGTTATAAAAGATCCCACACTTTGAAACTTAAACCACTTTGGAATTTCATTCCCAGGTAGTACGATATGAACTTTGTCCTTGGAATAATCTCTCTGTACCAAAAAATCTTAATTTTAAACCCAAAAAAATATTGTATAAATTGTAAGGAGAGATAGTTAAAGACATAACTTTCCCAGTACTTCTTTCCAACGGGCAGCTAGCGCATGACTCATATGCTGAATTCTCTGGGCATCTTCACCAATTCCTGCAGTAGAATTACCCTCCAATTTATAAAATTATTGCTCTGGTTGAAAAACATTGGCTATAAGATTCAGAACCTAGAGAACAAACCCAATAATGATTGCAGTGCCAGGCAATGATCGGCATCTAAGCGTCGTACAAGGAATGTAGGCTTTAGTAAGGATTAAAGCCCCTCATTATAATTTAGGGAAAGGTATCGCAACACGAAAATTTGGATAATGCTTTCTGGTATTCTGAAGATTTGAGCAACCATGGAGATCAAGAACTGCAAGAGATTTCAACTTACATAGGCTGCTTGGGAGACTCTTCCAAGTACCCGAGCCTAAGTAGACACTGAATTGATGAGGGCAGTTCTTCAATTGTAGTCCCCCTTAAAAATAACCAGCTTATATTACCTGATGAGATCTCTGGAAGCCTCTTCAGTTTTGAGCAGCCTGAAAGATCAAGTTCGGTAAGAAATTCCCAATTAAATATTCCAGATGAAAGAGTTTTCAGGCTTTTGCTACCTCTTAAATTCAATATAACTAGCTTGTTTAGATTTGGCAATTAGCTTATTGCTAGCAAGCTGCAAAAGGACAAGCTCAAAATACTAGGTTATACATGCCACTTCCAATTCCAGATGCCTTGGGAAGACTTGTCCATGGATTTCATTTTAGGATTACCGCGAACACTAAAAAGTTTTGATTCTATCTTTGTTGTGGTAGATAATTTTTCTGAAATGGTTTATTTTATTCCATGTAGGAAAAATTTAGATGCTACCTACATTGCTCAACTATTCTTTCGAGAAATTGTCGGTCTACATGGATTGCCAAAGACAATAGTTTCTAATCGAGATAACATATTTCTTAGTCATTTTTGGCGTACTTTATGAAAAAGACTTGATACAGATTTACAATTTAGTAGCACTTGTTATCTATAAACAAATGGGCAGATTGAAGTCACCAATCGCACACTAGGTAATATCTTGCGATGTTTGGTTAAAAAAATCCCAAGACAACGGGAGAATCTTTTGCCACAAGCTGAATTTGCCTACAACAATGTGCCTAATCATTCTAGTGGTAAATCTCCAATTGAAATTGTTTATATTTGTCCTCCATTGCACACTTTAGATTTGGTTCCTTTACCAAAGCTTCCTGGAATGAGCATCATTATTAATCATCTAATCGATAAAGTGATCGATGTACATGGAGAGGTAAAAAAAAAGTTTGAAGAATCTACTGCAAAATACAAGGCCATTGCTGACAAGCATAGAAGGTTCAAGTCATATGAAGTGGGTGATTATGTCATGGTATATCTGCGCAAACAATGAATTCCCGCAGGAAAATACAGTAAGCTCAAGTGGAAGAAAATTGGTCCTTTCCGCATCTTTCAAAAGATTAATGATAATGCCTATATCATCGATCTCCCCGAACACTATGCCATTCCTAACACTTTAATGTTCAAGATTTGTACAAGTATCATAGTCCAGAATGAATGCTTTGACTAACTCGAGGACGAGTTGTTTTTAAGAGAGGGAGAAAGTGATCCAACATAAGATATGAGGGCCCAAATAGTGGAATAGAGTAGGTGTTTTTTGTTTAGTGGATTGCAGTAGTATGTCTGTTGAGTAGGTATAATTGAATACGAGTACTATAAATATGTACTAAATCCATTGCAAAAGCCAATCTATCTTCAATCAAAATTTGAGTTTTCTTATTTCAAATTCTAATTCAGAATTTGTTATGCCTCTTCTCTTCGTGAGAACGCAAGTTAGAGCAAAATCTAGCAAAACGTTGCGTCATCTTGTCAGGCCTTATATGGGCCTCCAACATTGCTCCCCCAATAAGAACTTGCTGCATGTCTTATAATGTCCCACATCGCTAGCGAGTGATTTGTTTTACTGGTTTATAAGTCACGTGCTCTCCTAATTAAATAGATCTATTCTAGATTGTTGTGTGCGCAATGCAGGAAAGAAGGCCAATAATTTTAATTTTACAATACACATCATGTGCTTTTAATACGTTATACTCTTCATATAATAAGGTAAAGTTCAATACTCTAGTGTGAATGTGTGTTACATGCACCAGATCCCTCGAAAGTTATTACATGAATGCTATGTTCCAAGAACTAATTTTGACATCTTCTCTTATTATTAATAGTGATTAGCAAAAGGAAAGAAATAAAAATACATTCATGAAAATCTCAGTCTTCTTCATCATAGTTGAAACATGCACTTGGATCTTCTATTGAATTCGTAGAATTTAGGAATCGAATTAAATGGATTCCACATTTTTTCACCCCGCAGCACTCACACTCCAAAGATGGAAAAACATTAAATTGGGCTACCTCAGGAATGCAATTGCATTTCCAAAAACTACTAAAATCCTCTTCATAGAACTCATAGTACCCCAAATGTAAGTGATCTGATTCTATATAATTAACTCTGCTTTGAAATAACTGTGTGTCATGCAGACAACAATCTTTGGTGGTTTTCGCTTTGAGCTCAACAGAAAATGAAAACCATCTGCCACAATCTACGTGACGGTCTGAAAATGCTAAAATAGCACTAAATGCAATGCCCTGCACTCTACTATTATGGAAGAAATCCGGTGGCATCTCCAAGGTTATAAAAGATCCCACACTTTGAAACATAAACCACTTTGGAATTTCATTCCCAGGCACTACGATATGAACTTTGCCCAAGGAAAAACATCTCTGTATCAAAAAATCATAATTTTAAACAAAACAAATTGTAGAATTGTAAGTAAAGAGAGTTAAAGACATACATTTTTTCGTATTTTTTGCCAATCGATAGCTAGCATATGGTCTGAATGCGGAATTCTCTGGGTATCTTCAATGATTCCTGCAATAGAATTACCTTGCAATTTAAAATTATTGTTGCGGTAAAAAAACACTACCTATAAGATTCATGACTTAGAGAACAAACCTAAGAATGGTTCCAGTGCCAGGCAACCTCGTGCAAGGAATAAAGGCTTTGGTAAGGATTGAAACCTCTCACTATAACTTAAGAGGAGGTATCGCAACACAAAAAGTTGGATAATGCTTTCTGGTATTCTCTCAATATTGGTTTTCGCTAGATTCAATATTATTGGCGAGGATAATTGGCCAAGACATTCGGGCAATCTCTGAAGATTTGAACAACCACAGAGATTAAGAACTTTGAGAGATTTCAATTTACAGAGGCTGCTTGGGAGACTCTTAAGCCTTTTACAATCTGAAAGGTTCAAGTATCCAAGCCTACGTAGACGATCAATTGATGAGGGTAGTTCTTCGATTGCAGTCCCCCTTAAAAATAACCAGCATACATTACCTGATGATATCTCTGGAAGCCTTTTCAGTTTTGAGCAACCCGAAAGATCAAGTTTGGTAAGAAATTCCAAGTTAAATATTCCAGATGGAAGACTTTTCAGGCTTTTGCCACTTCTTAGATTCAAGATAACTAGATTGTTCAAACGTGGCATCAACATAGGATTTGGAGTTTTGGCAATTAGCTTATTGCAGGCAGTATGGATTATCTGGTTTAACTTACTATAATGCTGCTCGATCAAAAAAGAGGCCAAGACAAAATCGTTACCACGTATAATAATTTAAGGGTGCTATTGAAAGATTGCACTTATATGATAAGATATGCATACCTTCACACAATCCCAAAGTTGTTCAATGTCATTATAAGGCACTTCAAGTAACACAAGCTTCTCTGCTCTAAGGTTTGAAGGTATTGACTTCAACGGATATCCATGCCAGTGAAGATATTTCACTTCAGCAAATCCAGGGTCTTGCAAATACGACATCTTACATTTGTTCTCTCCATTGAATGATGAACTATAGAACTTTAAAAATCTCAATTTAGGCATCTTTGTGAAAGTACTGGGATTTAGACGGATCTCTTTTACTTTTGACATATCCAAACAGATGCCCTCAATTTTTTGTCCCCTAAAAATAAATAAAAAAGCAATAAAGTTAAAATCAAATGAAAGATATGTGTATTCCACCAATGAATCGCACTTCAACCCCACCAAGTCAAATTTTTGGGGCAAGTTTATCACTAATTCACAATTGGAGGTAGCTTAGTTATTAATTCAACTTTTTACCCCGCCAAGTCAAATTTTTGGGGCAAGTTTATCACTAATTCACAATTAGAGGTAGCTTAGTTATTAATTCAACTTTTTATTTATTCTTTAGTGGAGTTTATGTGGGATTGGAGTGGACTCTCCATTATTTCTCAAATCCAATTTCAATAATTCATGTTTATAGTTATTGCTAGGCAGTTATACTTTTAATTGCAAATGCACAAAGAAACATAATAACACAAGTAATACTTAAAATACAAATTGGCATATCAATTATGCTTGCAAACGATTATGCAAGTTGTCATGGCATTAATAATTTATTGCTACGTCATCTAACCGCTATTGTTTTTTCTAATCATTGTCGCTCTTCTATTAATTCTAAGACTCATCAGTTCGAGCATATATAAATATATTCATATCAAGTTTGTAAATGCTAGAATATTTCAAAATAATAATCCACAACAAACTGCTTACCGTATTATATGTAAGAACTTCATAGATATCCTCATGATGCCACAACCTACTGCGGTTTCCAGGATTAATTGATTCTTGTCGAACAATTTCCCTACCCAACTCTTGTAGTAAATCATGCATTCTTATCTTGTTGTATGAACCAATAGCAATGAGAGATTTATCAACAAGAACACTTATTCCTATTTCCGGGTAGAAACCGCTTGCATTAAGGAATTTCATTACCAGATTTACATCCTCGCCTTGAAAGAAACAAGCAACATCAAGGAAAATATTTTTCTCCTTATTGTCCAAACTATCGTAACTTATTTTTAATACCTCTAGGATACTTGGATGGAGGATTCTTTGCAATTTATTTATTGCACTTTCCGAGACTTCTTTTTCTCTTTCATATAGAAAGCACCCCAAAACTTTAAGAGCTAAAGGAACACCTTGAGCATATTTCATTACCTTGCTTGAAAGTTTCTCGTAACCAACATCAGGATGGTTTCGTTTGAAGGCATGTCGACTAAAAAGCTCAAGAGCGTGATGATTTTCTAATGCCTCAATCTCATATATTTTCCTCACCCCCCAATTTCTAAGCACTTGTTTATTTCTGGTGGTTATTATGATTCGACTCACAGGCGTCAACCAATCAAGACTTCTAATTATAGATTCTAATTGGCTGAAGCAAGTCACATCATCAAAAACAATCAGAACCTTCATGAAGCTGAGCCTTCTAAAATTGAGACCAATATCAAGACTCACATTTTTATCCTTCAATAAATTTGAAATAAGTTTTTGTCGCAAGCAAGCTAATCCTCCCGGTTTTTGTGACTCTTCTCTAACATTTTCAAGGAAGCAAGAACCTTCAAAATCACTAGAGATTTTGTCGAAAGTAGCTCTAGCGATTGTTGTTTTGCCTATACCACCAATGCCCCAAATCCCTAAAGCGTAAACATCTTTCGACTGAACACCTAGTAGAGATTCAATTTCCTCAACTCTTGATTCTACTCCAACCAGCTGGCTTTTGTTATCACTCGGCCGAAACACTTCATCCAGCAGTCTCTTTAAAATGTGATTGACAACTTCGTTTATAAGTTCCGATTCAGGCCTACCAAATATATAAAATTAGCAGCAGGGATTTGCATCAAATATGAAATAAGGGAGATTGCTAGTTTTGCAATTGAAATTAATATATACCACTTATTTTTTTTCATAAGAATAATATTGTAAAGTGATGGTACCACGAGAGTTATTAAATATTGTAAAAATAGTCAGCATAGATGGTATATATTGATTTGAGTAAGGCAATTTACAATCTCCCTATAAATTAATAACTCTTTAATTACTGGAATATGTTATATGTGGAAGAGATTTTTTTTCCCCTAATGGTATATGGGTGAGAGATTGAAATTAATTAAAAAACGACAAAACACCATTAATTTTGTTAAAATATACTGTAAACTTCTGGAACTTTATTACTAATTCTGCAAAAATTCTCTTATAGGAGTTCAAAAGTGGGGAAGTTCAAGAAGTCTAGAATTTGATGCCTGAAAAAATTTAAAAGTGTGGTTTAGCATCTGGAAAGTTTAACTAAGAGTGCTGCGTGAATTTTATGTACAGTGTTGAATATTAGTATGCGAAATTAAGAGTAACTTTTTCACCTGATGCTCTGAGAAGGAAAGCCAGACAAAGTGGCCGCTTCCTTCAAAGCATTCCTCCAAGTTTGCAGCTTCTTTGAATTCTCCTTTACTCTTTCTTCAAGCTTCGAAAATGAATCCCCAAAACTCCCAGTTTGGTTTCTCACGTCTGATGGATCAACCCGATAGAAAACCGGAATCAGAATCTGTGCATACTCTTTCTTGCACTCGAGGATCTTTACAAGTTCATCGAGACACCATCTGGAAGAAGCGTATGATTCAGAGAAAATGATAACTGAAATGGCTGATGCTTCAATTGCGTTCACAAGAGACTCTGAAATTTCATCTCCCCTGTTGAGCTGGTCATCAATGAAAGTTTGGATATTTTGTCGAGACAGAGCTGAATAGAGATGGCTCGTAAAGTTGTCACGGGTGTCCTCTCCTCTGAAACTAACAAAAACATCATATTTCTTGTTGTTTCGAGAAGAAGAGGCCATAATTAACAGAAACAGTTGGATTGATTAGGGAGATATTTTGATGGGAGGAAAACAATTATTGAATCCAATGTGCGTGACTCTGTAGAATAAATCGATGCTATGAACCTCCCTTGAAGTTCCGTGATAATTTTTCAACATCTCATTGTCCAAGCACCGTGGACTGTACGATGACTGAATTTAATTTGTGGACTTTTTGCTGAAATTTCCACATGAACACCATACTTTCAACACACGGCTTCTGTGCAACGACCAGGGAGATATTTTAATTTTTATCGCTCAATTTATCGTATCAGTCCTCGTCTCTCAGTTAATTGTATTTAATTTTGAAAATTATCTTATTTATCATTTTTGTTTAAAACAAAAGCTACGTAACCTTTTTTTTCCCTTAATGTTGCTTGTTTATTTATTTATTTGTTTTTTGGGGAACTTATGTCTAAGTTTTAGATATTTACATTTGAATACAAAAAGTGAATTTTGTGACTTTTATCAAAATGAAAACATATATTGAATGGAAAGTAAATACTATATCTTAAAGATATTTCTATTAAATATAGTTATTTCTTAAACTATAAAGTTTAATCCATTTATTCATTTTGACTTATAAGGACAAAATTGTCAAATAATCATGTTTATTTTTTAAAAAATTATAAAAAAAATAAGATGTCACTTAATTTTCAGATATTAAAAAAAATAAACATATTATTCAGACATTTATGTTAAGACTTCACCCAAATTCAAGCCTATTCAAATTTTAAATTAAAAAAAAAATGCTACCTTAGTATTCTTTGAGTCTCTTGAGTAGTGATGCAAATTAATTTTATTTGATTTTCTATGTTGGACTAGGCTTCAATTGTATATTATTGTATCTTATGTTTGAAAATCTTTTAAACTATTTTAAAAATCGATATTATCTACCAAACAAACATTTTATTTCAACTACTTATGACTTATTTGACCCATAAATTAAATAATGGATGGTGCGTTCGGTTAGTTTCTCAATAAAATAGATCTAGAAACTGATGTAGGTCAAAAAGGTATCTTTTGTTATCACACTAGTAGCAGAAGTAAATATGTGAAATAAAATATTGGAAATATATTCGTGGGGAATAATAATTGTGGAAAATTGGAGAAATAATTGATGAAACTTTATAGGTACAAAGAATAATAATCATAATAGTAAACTGTATGAATTAACAGTGCTACGAGACACAATATTGTTTTCCTCAAGACGTTATTTACTCCCTCTTCCAATTGAGTGATATACATAAGTTAAGCAAATATGCCTCCATGATATAATGAAGTGTTTGTGTATATTTGCCTGTATTATGCACTAACAAAAGCAAACCTAAATGTCCTTGTATGTTGTAAGCTTACGAAAAATTAATATATTGTTCCTGTAAAAAATAATATATTAAGGATTTGATGCATAAAATATAGATGTATTATGCAGAAATTCGTTTTAGGAAAGAGGGGTTAAAATAAAAAAAGAAAAAAAAGAGTGGTGCAAGAAGATATGTGGATCACGAAATGGCGTAACTTCTATTTATAGAAAATGTTGCGACTTTTATTTATAGATAATCATGTGCTCCTTCATTTAGGTTGTCTTTTTACTTTTATTTATAGGTAATGTTCTATGCTCTAGTGTGAATTTGTGTTGCTTGCACCAAATCCCTCCAAAGTTATTACATGAATGTTTTGTTCCAAGAACTGATTTTAGCATTTTCTCCTATTATTAATAATCATTAGAAAAAGGAAAACAATAAAAATAGATTCATGAAAATATCAGTCTTCTACGTTACAGTTGAAACATCTGCTTGGATCTTACATTGAATTCATAGAATCTCGGGCGTGAAGTAAATGGATCCCACATTTTTTCACCCCGCAGCACTGGCACTCCAAAGGTGGACAAACATTAAATTGGACAGCCTCAGGAATGCAATTGCATTTCCAAAAACCATTAAAATCCTCTTCACAGAACAGATAGTACCCCAAATGTAAGTGATCTGATTCTACATAATTAACTCTGCTCTGAAATAATCGTGTGTCATGCGGACCACAATCTTTGGTGGTTTTCACTTTGAGCTCAAAAGAAAATGAAAACCATCTGCCACAATCTACATGACGGTCTGAAAATGCTAAAATAGCACAAAATACAATGCCCTGTACTCGGCTATTATTGAAGAAATCTGGCGGCATCTCCCAGGTTATAAAAGATCCCACACTTTGAAACTTAAACCACTTTGGAATTTCATTCCCAGGTAGTACGATATGACCTTTGTCCATGGAAAAATCTCCCTGTACCAAAAAATCATAACTTTAAACCCAAAAAAAAAAAATTGTATAAACTGTAAGGAAACAGAGTTAAAGACACCTTTTCCCGTATTTCTTTCCAACGGACAGCTAGCACATGGCCCATATGCTGAATTCTCAGGGCATCTTCAACAATTCCTGCAGTACAATGACCTTTCAATTTAAAATTATTGCTCTGCTCAAAAGACACTGCTATAAGATTCAGAACTTAGAGAATAAACCTAATAATGATTGCAGTGGGCAATGATCGGCATCTAACCCTCGTGCAAGGAATGGAGGCTTTGGTAAGGATTGAAGCCTCTCACTATAATTTAAGAGGAGGTATCGCAACACAAAAAGTTGGATAATGCTTTCTGGTATTCTCTCAATATTGGTTTTCGCTAGATTCAATAACATTGGCGAGGATAACTGGCCAAGACATTCGGGCAATCTCTCAAGATTTGAGCAACCACTGAGATCAAGAACTCCAAGAGATTTCACCTTACATAGGCTGCTTGGGAGACACTTAAGACTTTTACAATCTGAAAGGTCCAAGTACCCGAGCCTATGTAGAAGCTCAATTGATGAGGGCAGTTCTTTAATTGCAGTCCCCCTTAAAAGTAACCAGCTTATATTACCTGATAAGATCTGCGGAAGCCTCTTCAGTTTTGAGCAGCCCGAAAGATCAAGTTTGATAAGAAATTCCAAATTAAATATTCTAGCTGGAAGACTTTTCAGGCTTTTGCTACCTCTTAGATTCAAGATAACTAGCTTATTCAGACTTGGCATCAACGTGGGATTTGGAGTTTTGGCAATTAGCTTATTGCAGGCAGCATGGATTATCTGGTTTAGCTTACTATAATGCTGCTCGGTCAAAAAAGAGGCCAAGACAAAATCGTTACCGCGTATAATAATTTAATGTTGTAATTTGAAAGATTGCACATGTATAATAAGATATCCATACCTTCACACAATCCCAAAGTCGTTCAATGTCACTATCAGGCACTTCAAGTAACACAAGTTTCTCTGCACTAAGGTTTGAAGGCAATGACTTCAACGGATATCCATACCAGTGAAGATATTTCACTTCAGCAAATCTAGGATCTTGCAAATAAGATATCTTACATTTGTTCTCTCCATTGACTGATGAACCATAGAACTTTAAAAATCTCAATTTAGGCATCTTTGTGAAAGTATTAGGATTTAGACGGATCTCTTTTACTTTTGACATATCCAAACAGATGCCCTCAATTTTTTCTGTCCCCTAAAAATAAATAAAAAAATAAAGTTAAAATCAAATGAAAGATGATATGTATATTCCACTAATGAATTGCACTTCAACCCCACCAAGAAAAACAATTTGGGGCAATTTTGTCACAAATTTACAATTAGAGGTAGCTTAGTTATTAATTCAATTTTTATTTATTCTTGCATGGAGTTTATGTGGGATTGGAGTGGGGCTCTCTGTCATTACTCGAATCAAATTTCAATAATTCATGTTTATAGTTATTGCTACGCAGTTAAGAAACATAATAACACAAGTAATAATTAACATAAAAATTCTGCATGTGTAATAGACAAATTTACATATCAATTATGCTTGCAAACGGTTATGCAAATTGTCGTCGCATTTATAATTTATTGCTACGTCATCTAACCACTATTGTTTTTTCTAATCATTGCCACTCTTCCATTAATTCTAAGACTCACGAGTGCGAGCGTATGTAAATATATTCACATGAAGTTTTTAAACACTACATTGTTCCAAAATAATAATACACAACAAACTACTTACCGTATTATACGTAAGAACTTCATAGATATCTTCATGATGCCAGAGCCTACTGCGGTTTTCAGGATTAGTTGATTCTTGTCGAACAATTTCCCGACCCAATTCTTGTAGTAAATCATGCACTGTTATCTTGTTGTATGAATCAATAGCAATGAGAGATTTATCAACAAGAACACTCATTCCTATTTCTGGGTAGAAGCCACTTGCATTAAAAAATTTCATTACTAGATCTACATCCTCACCCTGAAAGAAACAAGCAACATCAAGGAAAATATTTTTCTCCTTATCGTCCAAACTATCATAACTTATTTTTAATACCTCAAGAATACTTGGATGGAGGATTCTTTGCAATTTATCTATTGCACTTTCCCAGACTTCTTTTTCCCTTTTATGCAGAAAGCAACCCAAAACTTTAAGAGCTAAAGGAACACCTTGAGCATATTTCATTACTTTGCTTGAAAGTTTCTCATAACCAACATCAGGATGGTTTTGTTTGAAGGCATGTCGACTAAAAAGCTCAATAGCGTGATGATATTCTAATGCCTTCATCTCATAGATTTTCCTCACCCCCCAATTTCTAAGCACTTGTTTATTTCTGGTGGTTATTATGATTCGACTCACAGGCGTCAACCAATCAAGACTTCCAATTAAAGATTCTAATTGGCTGAAGCAAATCACATCATCAAAAACAATCAAAACCTTCATGCGGCTGAGCCTTCTAAAATTGAGGTCAATATAAGGCATCGCATTTTTATCCTTCAATAAATTTGAAAGAAGTTTTTGTCGTAAGCAAGCTAATCCTCCTAGTCTTTGTGACTCATCTCTAACATTTTCGAGGAAGCAAGAACCTTCAAAATCACCCGAGATTTTGTCGAAAATAGCTCTAGTAATTGCTGTTTTGCCTATACCACCAATGCCCCAAATCCCTAAAGCGTAAACATCTTTCGACTCAACACCTAATAGGGATTCAATTTCCTCAACTGTTGATTCCACTCCAACCAGCTGGTTTTTGTTATCACGGGGCTGAAACACTTCATCCAATCTCTTCAAAATGTGATTAACAACTTCATTTGTAAGTTCCGACTCACACCTAGCAAATACATAAAATTAGCCAAAGTAACTTCAAATTAATACGAGGAATTTGCATTAAGTATGAAGTAAGGGAGATTGTCAGTTTTCTTATTGAAATTAATAAATACCACCACTAGTCTACAATATCCAGTAAATTAATAACTCTTAAATTACAGGAATATGTGTGAGTATTTTTGTTTTTGGGAAAATTATCACTATACTACTTCTCTTTTGTCTTATGTTCATCTAACCACCATAAAATTCTAACATATTCTTTTCACCTTTTTTTTTTAAATTTGTATCTATTAACCACTTTTGCACTAACACCGTTAAATAATTTAAAGAAAATGATAAATTTACCTCTAAATAAACTAAAAGATCATTTTATTTTATAAAAGCTTGGAAAAATAAAAAAATTATAATTAAAAAAATACCCCTAAATTTAATAAGACATAAATCTCAAATAGAGGTGCTCAGCTAATTTTTATTAAATTTAGATTTTACAAAATTTTAATACTAATTTTTTAAAAAATTATAATTTTGCAATATTTTAATAAAAATAACTGAATTTATTATTATAAATTATAATTTTGTAAAATTTAATTAAAATAACTGAATTTATTTATTAAAAATAAATCCTCAAATTTTAATAATTTAGGGGATTTTTATTAAATCCCAAAATTTTGTAATTATTTTTATAATTATAATTTTTTACTAAAATAATTTTTATTAAAAAATAAAAATTGTAATTTTGGGATTTATTTTTAATTAAATTTAGGGG
The DNA here is from genome assembly GCF_022201045.2 of Citrus sinensis. Lineage (NCBI taxonomy): Eukaryota > Viridiplantae > Streptophyta > Magnoliopsida > Sapindales > Rutaceae > Citrus > Citrus sinensis. The sequence continues at coordinate 31,824,424 of NC_068558.1, read as the reverse complement.
TATTTTTATAATTATAATTTTTATTTTCATAGTTTTTATAAAATAAAAATGGTCTTTTAATTTATTTAAGGGAAAAATTATCATTTCATTTAAATTATTTCATGGTGTTAGTGCAAAAGTGGCTTATTGATTCAAATTTTTTTTTTAAAAAAAGGTGGTGCAAAGAATATGTTAGAATTTTGTAGTGGTTGGATGTACAATAGATAAAAGGAAGGTGGTGCAAGGATAATTTCCTTTTTTTTCCTAATGGTGGTATATGAGTGAGGTTGCAATTGCTTAAAAAAATGACAGACCACCACTAATTTTGTTAGATGTATATTGTAAAATTCTCGAGCTTTTATTATTAACTCTGTCAAAATTATTTTATAATTATGGGAGCACAAAAGTGTGGAAGTCTAGAATCTGATGCTTAAAAAATTTTAAAATTGTAGTTTAGCATCCGGAAATTTAACTAAGAGTGCTGCGTGAATTTTATTTATTGTTAAATATTAGTATGAGAAATTAAAGGCAACTTTTCACCTGATGTTAAGATAATGAAAGCCAGACAAACTGGCTGCTTCCTTCAAAACAGTCCTCCAACTCCGCAGCTTCTCAGTATTCTCCTTTGATCTTTCTTCGAGCTTCGAAAATGAATCCCCAAAACTCCCAGTTTGGTTTCTCACGTCTGATGGATCAACCCGATAGAAAACCGGAATCACAATTTGTGCATAATATTTCTTGCACTCGAGGATCCTTACAAGTTCATCGAGACACCATCTAGAAGAAGCGTATGATTCAGAGAAGACGATAACTGAAATGGCTGATGCTTCAATTGCATTCACAAGTGACTCCGAAATTTCATCTCCTCTGTTAAGTTGGTCATCAATGAAAGTCTGGATATTTTGTCGACTCAGAGCAGAATAGAGATGGCTAGTAAAGTTGTCCCGGGTGTCCTCTCCTCTGAAACTAACAAAAACATCATACTTCTTGTTGTTTCGATAAGAAGAAGCCATAATCAACAGAAACAGTTGAATTGATTAGAGAGATATTTTGATTCGGATGAAAACAATTATTGAACCAAATGTGAGCGACTCTGTAGAATAAATCGATGCCATGAACCTTCCTTCAAGTTCCGTGATAATTTTTCAATTTCATCTCACTGTCCAAGCACCGTGCACTCCACGATGATTGATTAATTCAACTGCTTTGTAGACTTCTAGCTGAAAATTCCACATGAACACCATACTTTTCAACCCACGGCTCACAACCTCTAGATGTCCTTTTTATTATTTTTTTTCTCCCTTCGAAAAATAAAAGAAAATAATAATCCATTTAATAAATTAACTCATCTCACGCGCAAGGACCACCACCACCACCACCACCACCACCAATTTATCTCAAAACCTAGGCTCCCATTCATTGGATGCCCCCTTGATCATTAGACCCATGCAATCCATGTGTGGTACGATTTTCCCCATTTTTTGTTACAATTTTTAAGGTTTATTTTTCTTTAAATCTCAAATTGAAATAGACAATCTCGGTGAGATATGCAAATCAAGTTATTTGTACATCCACCCATCCATCTAATCTAATATAAGATTTTGTCAATTCTCACAGGATTATTTAACCGGCACTCTTGGCTCCATAAATCTTAACATAATCTCCAACTTATTAAATACCCATTTCTAATTTTCATCGTACTTCCAAATTTTAATTATTAGGGTACGGCTCCATCGAATGGATATGTGGTGGTTGGCATAAGTTGTGACCCCTGCAAGTTTTTTCTTTTAAGATTTCATATCTTTTATCACCTATCTCGAATTATATATTAATAAATTCATGTACAAGACTGAAAGAGGCGTAATAGATATAATACAAATCAGTGTGAGAGTAGGGTGATATGTTACTTTTTATCTCTGAATTTATCTTATCGGTCCTCATCTCTCAATTAATTGTATTCAGTTTCAAAATTATTCTTTTTTGTTTTGTTAAAGAGCTCTTATTCATGTTCCTTAGCGTTGATTTTAAACATACGAAGTCTAACTTTTTTTTAAAATATATATATATATATATATTAAAATTGAGAATTCCGCACGAACACCATACTTATCAAGACACGGCTTCTGTTCTTTAATGCTCATAACTGCCAGCAATAAGTAGGGTTGATATTTTAATTTTTATCTATGAATTTATCTTATCGATTCTCATCTCTCAATTAATTGTATTTAGTTTCAAAATTATTCTTTTTTTTTGTTTTCATAGCTCTTATTCATGTTCCTTAGCGTTTATTTTAAACATATAAAGTTTAACTTTTTTTAAAAAAAAATTAGTTATTTTTTTTTTTTGTAACATATGTCTGATTTTTAGATATTTACATTTGAATTAAAAAAGTAAATTTTTGTGACCTTTGCCGAAATGAAAAAATGTTTGAATGGAAAATAAATACTATATCCTAAAAATATTTCAATTCAATATAGTTATTTCATAAACTACGAAACCTAATCCCTTTTATTTGTTTTGACTTATAAGGACATAAATGTTAAATAACTACATTTAATATTTTTTTTATTATAAAAACAAACAAGATGTCACTTAATTTTTAGATATTAAAAAAAACATGTTATTGAAACATTTATATTCAAAGCCATTCAGCTTTTAATCAAATTCTAACCTATTCATATTTTAAATAAAAAAAATAAACGCTACCTTAATGTCCTTTCAAGTCTCTTGAGTAGTGGTGAAAATTAATTTTATTTATTCTTTCTATGTTGGATTAGGCTTCAATTCTATACCATTGTATCTTATGTTTGAAAATCTTATAAAATATTTTAAAATTGAGAGAAAAGGAAAATTGAGATTAAAAAATAATTTAATTTCAACTACTTATGAGTTGTTTGACCATAAACTGTATTATATGTCAAACAACATGTTTAACTGGTTAAAATTGTTAACTACGTCCTTCATTAAAAGAAATTTAATAATACATTAAAAATAATACAACTAATTAATGCATATATTGTGACGCACATGCAAACCAAAAGGGAGCACATGTGGCTAATTAGCAAACTGTCGGCTTAAAGCAAAGCACATGCATTCTATGTGCTTGTCATGCATGATTGGAGGCAATGGATATATATAAAGTAAAGAATTGAAGCAACTGTCACCATTTTCAAGAATCAAACTAAAACAAAGCAATTCAAAGAGAAAAGAAAAAGAAAGGAAAAGGTGAGAAGGGAAGAAAACAAAAGGAAAAGAGAAGAGGAAAAGAACAAAAGAAGAAAAGATGAAGAAAGAAGAGGAAAAGAACAGAAGAATAAAAGATGAAGAAGGAAAAATAAAGACAAGAAAAACCGAGAGTGAAAAATAAATTTGAAAAGTGGAATTGAGAGGAAAAATTATAGGAAAGAGAGTTGGATAGTTATATCTATATCCAGTAAATCAGTAAGTAATGTATTTAAGAAATTTGAACAATTATGATTTAGTTTATGTCATATGTAAAAAATTTTATATCAGTTCTAACAGTTAATTTTTGCACCCTATATTTTAGGAGAAATCCAAGAATTAAGGAATCTATAAGAGCTCCAACAAGCCCTGGAGTGAAAAATGTTTTGTGAGTGGATTACTATTATTACTTATATGTATTCTACAAAGTATTTATGCTTGATAGTATGATTTAGTATCATGTCATGATTATATGTACTCATATTATATGCTTGATTGAATAATGAGATGTGATTGCCAGATACCATATGTGTACCCTTCACCATAGGCTCTATGTATGTGTATTGAGAGTTAGATTACAAGGCCCTTGTGATGTAGTTAATTCCGCTGCGTATTGAGAGGTGTTTCCCCTACTTTACTTGTGCAATGATGATTCCAGCGAGTATTGAGAGTTATTTCTCCTAGATATTATTTAGTGCAATTTTATCATGTATAAATATATGATTTCATGTTTGCTTGTGTAATGCGTTCAGTGCGAAGTTATGTCATACAATTATGTACGGGCACTAGAGCGCTAATTTATATAATTATATCCATTCATTTACCCACAAGTATACTATTTTCCTATTTACCCCCATTTCTTTAAGATTTTCATAGGATTTTGTGCAATTTAGTTTCTAATCAATTGAGGTTGGGCCACGACACGCATTACTGCATAACTTATATTTTGAGCATGTTTATGTTTATATTTATATGTATATATCTAAAGTGTATGTATGTATAGTAAGGTGTAAAATGTGCAAGTTTTGAATATACTTTTGAATGAGTCACATATGTGATTATATGTTTATAACAAAGGCGGTGTTATGCATTCATGAATTAAATTTATTTCATAAGCTTTAGATATAAGATCACATGATTCACCTCGAATCCGTAAGAGAGGCTGGGCCGGGTTGTGTCATGTATGATATGCACTTACTTAGATTCAATATAAGCATTATTTACGTGATGGGTTTTCAAAATAAATGCACATATATCATAGTATGATTCACCTTTTATATGACTGATATAGTATTTATCATGTATTTTAAAATTTGTCGCTTAGTTAGAGGCATTTGTTTTAAAATTTTGTGCTAAAAGAAGGTCATTTTAAATTTCAAAGTGTAAAATGTGTTTTTATACATTTACACAATACTAAGGATGAAATGGTCTTCAACATAGATTCCTTAATAAATTTTAAGAGAGCTGACAGAAAGTGGTTATTTAGAGAAATTGAACAAGGGATGGTGCCTTTATTTAATTTATTAATAAAATGCATCTAGAAACTGATGTAGTCCAAAAGGCGTCCTTTGTTAGAGTGTAGTAGGAGTAAATATATGAAATAAAATGTTGGAGAAATATCTGTGGGGAATAATAATTGCAGAAAAAGGGAACAATAATTGATAAAACTTTATTTTAAAAGTTGGACTATTGGCACCCCTCTAGTCTCCTCATCAAATCCTTTTTTCCGTTATATTTATTTTATTTCCAAACATTTCCTTTTATTTTCAAAGACACTCTTTTAGTTTTTCATTTAATCGTCTTTTATTGTTAAAACTCAAAGTAGTATTGTGCTATTTTTCATTTCTTTTGCAATCTTATTGTTATCCTACATACAAATTAAAAAGTTTTCTAGGTGATAAAGTTTGAATGCTAATCATTAGCTTAAATAACACATATTTTAGATTGTAGTTTGAAAGTAATCTTGAGTCCGAAAATATTTAATCAATAAGAAATAGGAAAAGAAAAATAGATTATGCCAGATTTATACAATTTATCTTAGTTAGATAAGAAATAATGGTAGGAAATTAAAAAAAAAAGGTTTGATTATTAATGTAAGTAATTTGTTGGGAAAAAAAATCCTATATGTGTTTATTTCTTCTTTGCCCTTAACTGTAATTTTATTTGAAATAAGTTTTATATGAATAATGAATGGGTGCCAATAGTTTCACATTTATTTTAATTGAAATATAGGTAAGAATTGATGGTGCTTCGAGACACATTGCAAATGTAATTTTTTATTTATGGTTATTAAATTAAAAATTGAATTAGATCATCACTGGTCTAAAATAAATCATCACCATTTCAAATTAAAGTATAAAACCGTGAATGAATACATCTTTAAATAAAAGATATATTTTTATTATATCTGACACTGTTTAATTAGGCATATGACATATCTTTACAATCGGACGCCTGTTTAAAGCACCATTTATTTTGAAAATATTCCAATATAAAATATATTCTCTGCCTTACATGAGTATTTTGCAAATAATACAGAGCCACCGCGAGTTCAAAAATAATAAAATAATAACATTGCTCACTTGCTTGACTGGGCTGGATTGGGCTGGGCCTGCTATAAGAATGTGTTACCAGTACGAAGCTTTGCTTTGATTATCCCATACACAGAGAGGGAAACTGAAATTGATGATGGCGTTGGCCGCTCAATTCGTGCTTCGGATTCCCTAACTCGGAAGGAAAAATATAAACTTTCCGTTGTACAAGCATCGCGGGAATTATCAGCCATTGTTCTTGTCTTGCAATTTACAACACCAATGACAATTGTTCTTCAACTTCTTCTTCTCTTCTTCGAAGAATTACTTAGAATTGACTGACGATGAGTTGTTTTGTGAATGCGAAATGGACGCGTACAAATCGTCGGGACCAGGCGGTCAGCACCGCAATAAGCGCGAATCCGCCGTACGTGTGTGCAATGTGTGTAGAATCTTTTATGCACATATAAAAAGGCTTGTAACCTCCAGATTCATTCAGATCAATAATAATAGAATTCTCAGCTTACAGAAGTTTTCTTTCTTCCTATTTTCTTAGTAACCAAACAACATCACATTTTCATATAAAACTTAATATGGTATCAGAGCCATTCTAATTCAATCTTTGTTGGCTTCTGTCAACTCGAATACAAATGGTTCTTCTTCCATCTCATCATTCACCTTCACAACACCAATCAAACTTGATCGTTCCAATTACATGATCTGGAAATCTCAGATCCTATCTTCAGTTCGAGCAAATGATATAGAAGGATTTCTTGATGGCTCCAAGATCTGTCCTAGCCAATTTCTTGATGATGAACCTAGAAGCTCCAGTGCAGATTTACGTGAGAATCCAGCCTACATCACTTGGAAGAAACAAGATCAGATGCTCCTGAGCTGGCTTCTTTCCTCAATCAGTATTGAAGTTCTCAGATTAGTAGTAACATCTAAAACTTCTTTTGAGCTTTGGACTAATTTAGAACAGCAATTCGGATATGAAACTGCTGCTAAAAAGGTTCACTTGAAAATGTTGCTGAATAATCTCAATAAAGCTTCCCTGACTATGACTGAATACTTTAGTAAGTTGAGATCTATTACTGATGAGTTAGCCATTGCTGGTAGTCCAGTTAGTAATCTAGACTTTATTACTCATTTAATTTCTGGTCTAGGACAACCTTATTATCCAGTTGTGGTTTATATTGAAGCTAATGTACTTAAGATGAGTATTAATGAAGCATACTCTATGCTTCTGACTCATGAAGCTCGATTGGAAAGTGCTAACTCTAATGCCAGTAAAGAAGCTAAAATGAACTATGCTGCTAATTTGGTTCAAACTGGAAATAATCAAAGGAAAAACAATTATAATGCTGGCTGGAATAATAATAATAATCAAGGCAACTACACTGGAAATTTTGGAAACAGAACTGAAGGTGGAAATTGGAATGGAAATTATGGTAAAGGAAATTCTGGAGCAAGGAGAGGAGGTAATGCAGGATATGGTACTGGAAGGGGACAATGGCATGGAAATCAAGGAGGTAATCAAGGCAGAGGTGGATTTATTGGATTTAATGGAAATAGCTTTGTTGGATTCAATGGAAATGGATTTACTGCTGGTTTCAATAATTCTGGAAGAGGAAGTGGCAGAGGTATCATATGTCAGATCTGTTTCAAGCCAAATCATTCAGCTGCTGAGTGCAGAAATAGGTTTAACCAAAATTTTGTGCCAAATCCTCCAGTTCAGAGTTCCTTTCCAAATCAAAATCAAGGACCAAGAGCTGCATACATGGTGACATCAGAAGGAGTTACTGATCAAGGGTGGTACTTAGGCAGTGGAGCAACACATCACCTCACAAATGCTGTGCAAAATCTGACTGTTGGTAAGTCTTACTCTGGTTCTGAGATGCTGCTAGTTGGTAATGGTAAAGGCCTTTCTATTACTCATATTGGTTACACTTATTTTTACACTTCCCTTGGAGCTTTACTACATCTTACTGACATGCGACGTGTTCCTCATATAACAAAGAATCTCATCAGTGTGTCCAAACTCCTTGCTAATAATAGTATGATTATAGAATTCACCTCTGAATTTTGTTTTGTAAAGGACAAGGTGAAGGGGACATTATAGCACAGGAATTGCTGAAGGGGGTCTCTACAAACTACTATCTGAAGATGATTTGTTCTCCAATTCTGAAGTACAAGTTTTAAAGCCAAATTCTATGTTGTCAGTTGTTTCAAATAAAATTGTAAACTCTTGTCCAAAGTCTATCAAGTCAGTTTTTGTTAATTCAGTGTCTTTCAACAATTCTCCTGCAAGTTTCAATACTTCTAGTTGTATCTCAATGCAGCTGTTACATAATAGACTTGGTCATCCCAATAAACATGCTATGCAAATCATTTTAAAGACTCAAACTTCACATATTGTCAATCATTATCTAAGCTTCTGTGATGCTTGTCACTATGGCAAACTACATCAGTTTCACTTCCCTGTCACTAACATAAAAACTAGAGCACCACTTGAATTAATACACACTGATCCTAGGGACCAGCATCAATGTCATCCAAAGATGGATACAAATATTACATATCCTTTGTAGATGATTTCACTAGATGTAGTTGGATATTTCCTCTCACTTTAAAATCAGAAGCATTAGACACATTCAAACAGTATAAACTCCTTGTTGAAAAACAATTTTCCAAGTCTATTAAAACCATGCAATTAGACATGGGGGGTGAATTTAGAGCCTTTGGTTCATTTCTTCAGCAATAAGGGATACATATTAAATTTAGTTGTCCCCATACACACCATCAAAATAGAGTTGTGAAGAGGAAACATAGACATATTGTTGAAACTGGCCTTACTCTTCTTGCTCTAGCAAATCCTCCACTTGTCTTTTGGTGGGAAGCTTTTCACACAGCAACCTATCTGATAAATAGGATTCCTACACCAGTTTTAAACAATAAATCACTCTATCAGAAGCTACACAATCGTTTACCTGATTATCAGTTCCTTAAAGTTTTTGGTTGCTCATGCTTTCTATTATTGAGACCTTTAATCAACACAAATTAGACTTCTATACACAAAAATGCATTTTTTTTTGCTACAATCTTGTACATAAAGGTTATAAGTGTCTAGACAAATCAGGTAGAATTTACATTGCCAGACATGTTGTGTTTAATGAGTCTGAATTTTCATATCCAGAGTTGTTTTCTGCTTCCAACAACTCTTCCTCTATTCCAACAAAATGTGTCACTCCTGCAAATCAGTCTTTCACTCATTTTTCTTTGTCAAATCCTCATCTTGATGACAGTAATGTAGTAGCACCACCTATAGCAACTTCAGAAGTGGAACTCAACTCCCTGCTGTTACCCCTGAGCCAAGTTCACCTTTAAGCCAATCACCAGCATCAACAAATATCCCATCTATCTCTTCCAGACCTTCCATTTCTATACATCCTATAGTGACTAGAGCAAAATCTGGAATATTCAAACCCAAAACCTATTTAGCAGCAACTTAGGACATAGAACCAACAAGTGTCAAGGCAGCACTGTCTAGTCAGAAATGGTATATGGCTATGAAAGAAGAGGTGGATGCTTTACATAGAAATCAGACATAGACTTTGGTTCCTTCTGATTCAGCTAACAAGATTGTAGGTAACAAATGGATTTTCAGAGTCAAATACAATCCAGATGGCAGCATTTCTAAGTACAAAGCATGCTTGGTGGCTAACGACTTTCACCAAACACATGGAGTAGATTTCTTTGAAACCTTTAGCCCTGTTGTAAAGCCTTGTATAGTCAGAATTATTCTCAGCTTAGCAGTAATGCAGCACTGGACTATTAGGCAACTAGATATCAATAACGCCTTCTTGAATGGAGTACTTACTGAAGATGTATATATGCACCAACCAGAGGGTTTCATTGATTCCAGATTTCCTTATCATATATGCAAGTTGAACAAGGCATTATATGGCCTCAAACAAGCTCTAAGGGCCTGGTATGATCAGCTAAAAGGTTCACTGGTGCAATGGGGTTTTCAAACTTCTAAGTCTGATACTTCTCTCTTTATTAAACATACTGGGGCTGATATTTTGGTTGTTCTGATTTATGTGGATGACATACTCATCACTGGATCAAATACAAGGCTTGTTGAAGAGGTAATTAGTAAGCTTGGCTCAACTTATGCTCTAAAAGACTTGGGGGAGTTTAACTATTTTCTTGGCATAGAAGTAACTCCTAGTCTGGATGGGTTACATCTCTCTCAGACTAAATATATCGGTGATATTCTTCAAAAGGAACACATGTTAGACAGCAAAGGCTACAACACACCCATGAGCATAACTGAAAAATTAAGGAAAGAAAATGGTGTCCTATTTGAGAATCATTCTCTCTACAGAAGTATCATTAGATCTCTTTAGTATGTGACTTTAACAAGACCTGACATTGCCTTCTCAGTCAACAAACTGAGTCAAATCCTTGCTGCACCTACTGTCCTTCATTGGCAAGCTTGTAAGAGGGTTCTGCGATATCTACAGGGTACAGTAAATTATGGACTTCAATTTCTTAACTCAGGTTCTCTCCTTCTAAATGCTTACTCTGATGCTGACTGGGGATTAGATCCTGATGATAGAAAATCTATTGGCGGTTATTGTGTATTCCTTGGCAATAATCTAGTCTCATGGTCCTCAAAGAAGCAGGCTATTGTCTCTAGATCAACAGCAGAGTTTGAGTACAGAGTGTTGAGTGTTAGAAAATGCATATTTATAAAGGAGAAAACCGTCATTTTACATTTCAAGTCTTACTAACAACCCTTACTTTTATGTATTTAACATTCTTATGATTTAATTACGTGTGTTTTATTTTAATTAAGTAATTTATGTATTTTAGGGGCATTATAGTCATTTCACAATAAAGGAGAGATCAGACGGCAAAACGGACATCACTTTTGAACTCAGGACGGTCGAAAACCTTAGGAGGAGCATAAAAGGAAAAATGACACTATTCACATGTACGGTACTATTCACGTGTACGATACTGTATATGTTACTGTTCACGACACTGTTCACATAGACGGATGATGACGTGGCATTGACCGATGATGTGGCATTGACCGATGAGGTGTCACGATCCTGTTGGACTAAAATTCTTATGTACTGTTGATGGTGACGTGGCAGCATATCAGTGGACGAAAAATCTCGCGTACGGTGCATGCATCACACAGGATTATTTTCAACCAAACCGCGTTACTGTTCATCCGGGTCAAACCGCGTTACTGTTCAAAGTCGGGTCAAACCGTGTTACTGTTCATCCGCGTGGTCAAACCGTGGACTGTTGACTGATGACGTGGCGCAATCCTAAGCGTCCAAACTATTTTTAATCCGATGGCCATGATTTACTCCATGTATCTATAAAAAGGGGGCCTCCCCCCCCTAATTTGATATCTCTGAATCCATTTTTGGGATCCATTTTCTATAATTCCTTCTCCATCTTGTATTTTCTTCGTATTTTAATAAATTCCCATTTTGCCCCTAGTTCAATTATGAGTGGCTAATTTTCTTTCAAGCTTGGGTTGAAGGTGAAGTCTCAACATGTGTCATGGGCTTAATTTGGTAAATTTATTTTCTCTTCCCCTCTAATTTTTGTGGATGTTTTGACTTCTCGTCGACAAATAATAATAGTCTTGTCTAGATACCGCCTTGGTTACACCGGCTCTCTAGTATAAGGTTATTATTATTTGGCACGATAAGCCCTTAGCACCATATTGATTAGAGCGTGGTTCATGAGGTGTGGATTCCCCCCTCATGATTTAATTGGCATTAATACGGATTATTTAGCCCATGATGCATGTTGATACGGATCTAGATACCCAAGTACGTCATTTTAATAGAATTCTCTTCAATTTATTCTCGCCATTTCAATTCCAATTTTAGAATTTATTCTCTCCATTTTAATTTAATTATTAGCATATTCCAAATCATTTCCACCATAAATCCAACTACCCATTTACAAAATTAATTCTATATATAATTAAAATCCACCTCCTCGTGGGATCGACACTCGTCACCATTAGTCTATACTACAACAGATTCGTGCGCTTGCGAGTACATTAAAATTTGCACAACAAGTTTTTGGCGCCGTTGCCGGGGAGGTAAGTAATTTTAATTCATAGAATTAATTTTTGTGAATAATTTCTTTTATTTGTTTTCTTGTATTTTTTTTTATTATTAAAAAAAAAAAAGAAAAAAAAAGTGAATCTACATTTAAAGGTTAGTATTTCTTTTCTTTTTCTCTTCTTTAAAATTTTGTAATTTAATTTTTCATTTATTTTTCTTTGTAATTTTTTTTTGTTTATCTTATTAATTTAATTTTTAGTTAATTTCTTTCACGTATTTATTTTTGTGTATTTTTATAGTAAGGTTGTAATAGCGCAATAAGGTTAGTATCGTAATTTCTCCCTCTTCTTTATTTTTATTTGTTTTGTTCCCATCTTTATTTTTATTTTATTTATTTTGCATGCATGGTCGTAGGTCATTATTACCTAATCTTGAACCTATAGACCTTGAATTAGAAAAAACACTTCGCACACACAAACACGTTAAAAATAAAATGGATTTACAAGCACCACAGGAGAGGCCATTTAAGGACTATTTTAGTCCCTTAGCTAATTTGAGCACGTCATGCATAAGATACCCAAATGTAGCTGCTAGGAGTTTTGAATTAAAACCTAGTGTGTTAAATTGTCTCCCTACATTTTATGGCCTAGAAAATGAGGATCCATATAATCATCTGAACGATTTTCATGCCATTTGTCAAACTTTTAAATATGAAAATTTTTCAGACGATGATGTTAAACTTAGACTATTCCCATTTTCTTTAAAGGATAGGGCTCGTTCATGGCTTAATACATTGCCTGCTAATAGCATTGCATTATGGGAACAAATAGTAACTAAATTTTTGAATAAATATTTCCCAGTGCATAAAACCAATGCTATTCGCAGGGAAATCTCAGAGTTTACTCAGAGAGAGGACGAGCAATTTTTCGAAACATGGGAGCGATTCAATGGGCTACTCTTGAAGTGTCCACATCATGGGTACGAGAAATGGCACCAATGCCAATACTTTTTGGAAGGATTATTGCCGAATGTGCAAGAATGGCTAATGGCAACGAGTGGAGGAGAGCTAATGTCAAAAAGTGCATCAGAAATTTGGGAATTCTTCCAGCGACAAGCAGATAATTCCCAACAACGGAGTCGATCACTTAGGACTACTAGAAGAATTAAAGGAGTGAATGAGGTTCAAATTGGCGAATCAACTTCAGGAATCAAAGAAGTCAAGGAGATGGTTGAAGGTCTTGCTCGACAAATAGCATCGTTATCGACTGCTAAATCAACAGAGCCACATGACCATGACTCATACTCAGATCAAGCCAATGCCATAGGTGTAATGAGAAAGCCATCAAATTACAACCCATACTCCAACACATATAACCCTGGATGGAGAGACCATCCCAATTTTTCATGGTCTCAAAGATTCCAACAGAATGGACCAGCAGCTCCAGCTCCACCAATGCAACAAATTCCTCAAGTTCCTCAAGCCTCTCAGCCACCATTTAGACCATACAATCAGAACCAGAATTACTCTCAGCCCAGACCATGGGAGGATTCATTCCAGAATTTCAAGAATCTTACTCACTCCACGATTGAGCAACAGAATCGCACCATTGATGGACTACGAAATGAGTTGAGAGCAGGCTTCAACTCACAAGCCCAATCAGTTTCAAGCCTCGAGAAGATGGTGGGACAACTTGCTTCTTCAGTTCAGACCTTGGCAATGACCGTTGAGAAAGGTAAGTTTCCAAGTCAACCAGTGCCTAACCCTAAAGGAGTACATGAAGCAAGTACCAGTTCACCACAGCAGCATGGAGAGGTCAAAGCAGTAATGACCTTGCGAAAAGGAAAGGAAGTCGACAACAAAGTGGAGATGCCGGTGACAAAAGAAAATCAAATTGTACCTGTGAATGTTGAGGACTCATCACCGGAGGAGAAAGAAGAAACTAACCCACGAGAATACGTTCCGAAAGCTCCATTTCCTCAAAGGTTAGCGAAAGGAAAAAAGGGAAAATCTACAGGTGAGATTCTCGAAATCTTCAAACAGGTAAGTGTTAACATCCCTTTACTTGATGCTATAAAGCAAGTTCCATCTTATGCCAAGTTTCTTAAAGATTTGTGTACTAAAAAGAGAAACATGCATGTTCAAAAGAAGGCATTTTTAACAGAAAACGTTAGTTCTATACTCCAACATAAAATTCCTTTAAAATGCAAAGACCCAGGCTCCCCCACTATCTCATGTAGTATAGGGAACCACACAATTGAGAATGCTTTGTTGGATTTAGGAGCTAGTGTAAATCTTTTGCCTTACTCTGTATTCGTGAAACTTGGACTGGGAGAATTACACCCAACTCCAGTGGTGTTACAACTTGCAGATCGGTCCACAAAAATACCTCGTGGTATTGTGGAGGACGTGCTTATCCAGGTAGACAAGTTTTATTTTCCTGTTGATTTCATTGTAATTGACACTCAACCAATACAGGATTCAAGGAAGCACATCCCCATTATTCTAGGCCGACCTTTCTTGGCAACTGCGGATGCTCACATTCAATGCAGGACTGGAAATATGCAGTTGTCCTTCGGCAACATGACTATGGAGCTAAACATTTTCAACATTGCCAAACAACCTTACAGTGTAGATGATGGAATTGTTGATGTGGATTTAATTGAAGCATTAGTTGATGATACTTTTGTTTCAAACCTTAGTGATCCTTTACAAACATGTTTAACTCACTTTGGTTTGGATTTTGATATTGACAGATCGGTCGATGAGGTCAATGTCCTGCTTGACTCAACACCATCTATGGACACTAATAAATGGAAGTCAAGAGTTGAGCAACTAGCACCATCAGAGAAGCAACTCATTCCATCATCAGAATCACCACCGAAACTCGAGCTCAAACCATTGCCCAACACTTTGGAATATGCGTTTTTGGGAGAAGAAAGTACTCTGCCGGTAATCATCTCATCATCCCTAAATGACGAACAAAAAGGTAAGTTGTTGGATGTTTTAAAAGATCACAAAGGAGCATTAGGATGGACCATAGCAGACATTAAAGGTATAAACCCAGTAGATTGCATGCATTACATTCACCTTGATGAAAATGCTAAAACTACTAGGGAGATGCAACGTCGGTTAAATCCTAACATGAAAGAAGTTGTTAGAACTGAGGTCCTTAAGCTATTAGATGCAGGTATCATTTACCCAATTTCTGATAGTTCATGGGTCAGTCCTGTACAAGTTGTCCCTAAAAAGTCAGGAGTCACAGTAGTTACCAATGCTGATAATGAATTGATACCCACTAGAGTGACTACAGGATGGCGTGTATGCATTGATTATAGAAAATTGAATTCTGTCACACGTAAAGACCATTTTCCTTTACCATTTATTGATCAAATGCTTGATAGATTAGCAGGCCATGAATTTTATTGCTTTCTAGATGGTTACTCAGGATATAATCAGATTCCCATAGCACCAAAAGATCAAGAGAAAACTACTTTCACTTGCCCTTTTGGCACATTTGCATATAGGAGAATGCCATTTGGATTATGTAATGCACCTGCTACATTTCAACGATGCATGTTGAGCATTTTTTCTGATATGGTGGAACGATTCCTTGAAGTCTTTATGGATGATTTTTCTGTCTTTGGTGACTCGTTTGATCAATGTTTACATCATCTAACACTAGTTCTGCAGAGATGTATCGAGAAGAACTTGGTCTTAAATTGGGAGAAATGCCATTTTATGGTAAAACAAGGTATTGTTCTCGGTCACATCATTTCGAGCAAAGGTATTGAGGTTGACAAAGCCAAGGTGGATCTCATTTCTAATCTTCCTCCACCCAAAACAGTCAGAGAAGTAAGATCTTTCCTTGGGCATGCTGGTTTCTATAGACGTTTCATTAAAGATTTTAGCAAAGTTTCTAGACCCTTATGCAATTTACTTGCTAAGGATGTACCTTTTATCTTTAATGATTCATGTCTTATGGCTTTTGAAAAATTAAAGCAATTGTTGACATCATCACCCATCATTCAGGCCCCAAACTGGAGCTTACCATTTGAACTTATGTGTGATGCATCTGATTATGCAGTAGGAGCAGTTTTAGGACAAAGAGTTGATCGAATTCCTCATGTTATTTACTATGCTAGTATGACATTGAATGATGCACAGTTGAACTATTCAACTACTGAAAAAGAAATGCTAGCAGTAGTGTTTGCATTGGAAAAATTTCGATCTTATCTCATTGGTTGTAAAATAATTATATTCACAGATCATGCTGCTCTTAAATATCTTCTCACAAAGAAAGATGCAAAAGCTAGACTAATTCGTTGGGTGTTACTTTTGCAGGAATTTGACTTGGAATTCAAAGATAAGAAAGGGTCAGAAAATGTTGTGGCGGACCATCTCTCTCGTCTTCACTTTGACACAATTACAGAGCCATTAATATTAAATGAGTCATTTCCAGATGAACAATTAATGAGTGTGGAAGTATTACCTTGGTATGCTGATATAGTTAATTATCTTGTTACAGGTAAACTTCCAGAGCATTGGACCAAGCAAGATAAGGCTAAATTCTTTGCAGAAATAAAGAATTTCTTTTGGGATGACCCATATTTGTTCAAGTATTGTGCAGACCAAATTGTTAGACGATGTGTCCCTGAAAATGAAATTCAGAATATTCTTTCATTCTACCATGAACAAGCTTGTGGAGGCCATTTCAGTGCTAAGAAGACAGCGACTAAAGTTTTACAATGTGGTTTCTATTGGCCATCTATATTTCGAGACGCTTACACTTTCTGTTCTTCATGTGATAGGTGTCAACGAATGGGAAGCATTACACGAAGGAACATGATGCCACTAAATCCAATTTTAGTGGTTGAGATTTTTGACGTATGGGGTATCGACTTCATGGGACCCTTTCCCCCTTCTTTTGGCCATCAATACATATTGGTTGCTGTTGACTACGTATCAAAATGGGTAGAAGCAATTCCATGTAGGACCAATGATCACAAGGTGGTGATAGCATTTTTGAAAAGCAACATTGTCTCACGCTTTGGATTCCCTCGAGCAATAGTCAGTGATGGTGGTGCCCACTTCTGTAACAAAGCATTCAAAGCTCTTTTGACAAAGTATTCAATCACACATAAAGTGGCGACCCCGTATCATCCGCAAACCAGTGGCCAAGTTGAGATCTCCAATCGAGAAATAAAGCACATATTAGAAAAGACGGTGAGGCCAGACAGGAAAGATTGGTCATTAAGACTTGATGATGCATTATGGGCATATAGAACGGCTTTCAAGACCCCGATTGGGATGTCACCCTACAGGCTAGTGTATGGAAAAGCTTGCCACCTACCTGTGGAACTCGAGCATCGTGCGTATTGGGCCATCAAGAAATTCAATTTTGACATGCAGCAAGCCAACTCAGAAAGAAGATTACAGCTGGCAGAACTTGAAGAAATTCGCAATGACGCGTACGAAAATGCCAAGATTTACAAGCAACGAATGAAAGTCTTCCATGATAAGCAAATTATGAGAAAATCGTTCACTCCAGGTCAGAAAGTGCTTTTATTCAATTCTCGCTTGCACCTATTCCCAGGTAAGTTACGCTCTCGTTGGTCTGGCCCATTTATTGTTCATACTGTTTTTCCACATGGGGCAATTGAAATTAAAGACCCAAAGAATGGTGTCACGTTTAAAGTTAATGGTCAAAGATTAAAGCCATATCTAGAGTACCAACCACATGAAGAAGACACCGAAATAAATTTGAGTGACCCACCAAATTTGAATTGATTTTTTTTTCTTTTCGTTGATTTGATTTTTCTTTCTTTCTTTTTATTATTATTCTTTTGCTAATTGAAATTGTTTTTGCATAAGTGTGTTTATTTTACCATTAAGTTTTCTCTTATCATTTTTAATCATGAGTCTCATACTTAGACCGTTCCTCCTGAACATTCTTAAACCACTTCAACGTGTCAAAACTCATCTCAAAAGACAGATTCAATTTTGTAAAACACATCGCATTTGGGCTCTACAACCACCAGAGTTAGTAGCCTATGTTGAGGGTTTAGAACACCAACTCAGAGACATTGAGAGAAGTGTTTACGACATCCAGTTGGAGCTTGAGGTAAATTCAATAAGAGGACGATTTTAATTTTCTTTGTGTGTTTTAATTTGTTTTTCTATTTGTGTGCTTTAGTTTGTTACCCCGGTGAAGTGGCGGATAACGGTACTCCGTGACAATCAAGTCGGTTACTTCAGTTTCCCATAATAACTGATATTCTGAGGCGAAGGTATGGACAGAAACGAGATTCTAGCGAAGCTTCACAAGCGATTCCCTTCACTTCCTCAGAATGCCCTCCTTACGATCTATAAAGCTCGGTCCGAACGCATGCGATTACTCATGAGGAATAACATACCTGCTGACATCCGTTGGTTAATCGAGGCTAAAGTACGATCGGCAGGTGAGTTAACTCCAAAATTTATTGCATACATGCCTGGTTGTGGTAAAGGAAATTATGCAAGAAAACGACGAGCTCGAAGAATTTCTGTTGCTTGTCATAAGTGTGCCAGAATGAGTTGCAATAAAAACCCATGTTCTTTAGGAATGGTGTCTGATAATAGGGAAGATAAGATTCAATTCATTAGGGATGGCTTGAATAAGGAGTCATTGGATGATATCCTTTTGTCTCTTGAAACGCATCCCAGTGGATATGTGCAAAGAGCGATTCTCCAGTTATGGCCATTATTCCAGAAAGAGCATGCACGATATAGTCTCGGGAATCTGACTATAAACGACCCTGTTTGCCAGTTTATAAGAAAACTGGATAGGAAGCCTATCCTCGACCCATAGAGGGCGTTCAAGCCGTTTCTGGACGTAAAACCAGAGGAAGATGTGAGCCACAGTCGCAACTACCTGTAAATATCCTTTTACTTTATTATTATTTTATTTCACTATTGTCTTATTGTTTGCATTATTGTCTTTAATAATTTTATTACTGTTTGCTTTTTCCTTATTACTGTTTGCTTTTCCCTTTTTACTGTTTCCTTTTTGACTAGCGAGCCACGTGCTTTACGCGTTATTTGACATGGACATGTGACCTCATACACAACTATGACCCACTATCACCAAGACTCTTAAATGTGATTTTCTTTGTCAAGCACTCACAAATTGTTTTTTTAGAAGTATCTCAATGGCAGCTACTCCCAATAGACAATTCAAGAACATTTGTGTGCTTTCCGGTTTTACCTATGGCAAACATAAAGAGTTCGTTGAGGCAGCCATAGATCTTGGTCGAAGCATAGCAGCGAGAAAATTACACTTGGTGTATGGAGGAGGTAATCGAGGGTTATCAAAAATGGTCTCAGAAGCAGCTTTTATCAGAGGAAGTCAAGTGTTAGGCATCATCCCAAGAGTCCTAAAACCATTGGGCAGTTCGTCTGACTCATCAACTGGAGAAGAGTTAGTCGTCTCAGGTATGCAGGAAAGAATAACTGAAATGCTTAATCATGCTGATGCTTTTATTTTCCTTCCAGGAGATCTTGCAACACTAGAGGCACTTATCACGCTAGCATCTTGGGCCCATCTGCACATCCACCAAAAACCCATCGGTTTGTTAAATGTCAATAACTTTTATGATGGTTTTATCGCATTTCTTAACCATGCAATAAAAAACTATTTCATTCCCGCTAATGTGAAAAAACTTTTTATTTGTGCTCACACTGCTAATGAGCTACTTGATATGTTACAAGCTTATAAACTGGAGCCAGACCCTTGGACCTTTGTGTTGGAGCGTCCAAATAATGATGGTAACAGTAGCCGCAGTAAGAAGTACAAATTAGATTTAACTCTCCGCCTGTAAATATTTTCTTCTGTGTTACACCACCCAGGTGATGTCTTCTAAACTCTACTTCTTTCATTTCAAACATTGAGGACAATGTTTCGTTCTGGTTGGGGGGAGGGAATAGTCGACAATTGTGGAATTTTGGTTAAGTTTTTACTAATTTTTTGTTGTAGAAACTAACTGTTGCTAACTTTTTGTGTTGAAGATGGCTGAATATGGAGTGTAGTTACTCTAGAAACGCATCTTCATTGTTTAAAAAAAAAAAATTCAAAAAAAAAAAAATTCAAAAAAAAAAAAATTTCAGACATTTTCTTTTTCTTTATTATGTGTTTATGTTTATTTTTCTTCTTTAATTTCTCCTCTATAAATATACATTTTCCAACTTTTGAGTCAAAGATGGCTGAATATGGAGTGTAGTTCCTCTAGAAGCGCATCTTCTTTTAAAATAAAAATAAAAAAATCATTTTCGTTTTCTATCATTTTATGTGTAACTTTTCTAATTAGTTTTTATGCATCATTTTCACATTTCTGCATGCATATTTTCCTTTCATGTTTAGAATAGGTTGGGGGGTAGAATGTTGTTTAAAAAAAAAAAAAAAAAAAAAAAAAAAAAAATTGTGTGATTTGTTTTAACATTGGGTGACATGATTAATTTTAAATTTTAGTATTTGTATTATCTTTGGTCTTAAGTGATGTTACATTATGTTTGCTACTCTACATGTTGATGTCGGAGACATATATGAGTTGCTTGAAGGAATGAACATGTCATAATAAGTACCAAGTGAGTTTTTGAGCCTATCATTTTTCTTGGAGAGTAACCCTTTTGCCCATTCTTTATACAGCTTAACAGTTTATTATTGTATACACGATCTCTAGATTTCTTTTGAGTTAACCCTTAATAAAAAAAAAAAAAAAAAAAAAAATGTGTGTTGCTACATTGGGAGGCCCATCTAACTAGTAGATATGGATGATTATTTAGAGCCCTAAAAGACGATGGAAAGGCCATCTTTGATCCGTTTGAGCCTTTCTAGCCATCCCTTTTGTGATATATCCATAGTTAACCCTTTTGAGCCTTTAAAAAAAAAAAAAAAAAAAAAAAAAAAAAAAAAAAAAAAAAACCTTTTCTTTGTCAACTTATCATCTTGACCCACTCCGATTTGGAGTATTACCCGATATCTTATAAGTTCCATCACCTATTTATGTTTGAGAAAATGTAAATAATTATTTTGTTCAGTGAAGTTATGCCAAATAAAAGTAAAAAAAAAAAAACAAAACAAAAGTTGTTGTTTCAAAAGAATAAAAATAACAATAATAGGTGAAATCCACCTTGCAAGTTCAAAAAAAAAAAAAAAAAAAAATTCTCTGCATTTTTCTCAAACATACACTTTGTTTTCCTTATTTCCCTTCTTTGTTAACCATGTCCCTAGCCTACGTTACGTCCTAATAAAAGTCCTTCTTGATTTTAGGGAACTATAGTTTGAAGTAGAAGCTAGTTATATGGGCTAAAAAGATGTAGTGATGCATAATAATAAAAAAAAAAAAAAAAAAAAAAAGATAAGTAAATTGGGTTGACTAGCATTTTTGTTTGACTTGAGATCGTATTATTTCTAAGCTGAGGGCATATTTATTTCATCTTGGTGAGAGCATGTGATATCACTTCTTTATTATTTTCTCTCTCAATTACCATTCATTGGAGTGACTATTTTTATTGGGATTAATTTATTTGTGAGAGTGTCACTACTTCCAGTGAGATTTTGGGGTTTGACATGTCATTCTTGAGAGTAGCTAAAACAAAGTCTACTGGGCTAATTCATGTGGATGGTTGATGTGGGTGTGATGTTGCTTTAGACTGGAGATAATGCTTATACTTTTATTTGATTGCTATCATTAATCTGATGGAATAAATACGAGTGTTTCTATTAAAACAAAAAAAAATTATTTTGAATTTGAATTTTGTTTTCGCTTTATTTGCTAGGGACTAGCAATAAGCTGGTTGGGGGGTGTGTTGAGTGTTAGAAAATGCATATTTATAAAGGAGAAAACCGTCATTTTACATTTCAAGTCTTACTAACAACCCTTACTTTTATGTATTTAACATTCTTATGATTTAATTACGTGTGTTTTATTTTAATTAAGTAATTTATGTATTTTAGGGGCATTATAGTCATTTCACAATAAAGGAGAGATCAGACGGCAAAACGGACATCACTTTTGAACTCAGGACGGTCGAAAACCTTAGGAGGAGCATAAAAGGAAAAATGACACTATTCACATGTACGGTACTATTCACGTGTACGATACTGTATATGTTACTGTTCACGACACTGTTCACATAGACGGATGATGACGTGGCATTGACCGATGATGTGGCATTGACCGATGAGGTGTCACGATCCTGTTGGACTAAAATTCTTATGTACTGTTGATGGTGACGTGGCAGCATATCAGTGGACGAAAAATCTCGCGTACGGTGCATGCATCACACAGGATTATTTTCAACCAAACCGCGTTACTGTTCATCCGGGTCAAACCGCGTTACTGTTCAAAGTCGGGTCAAACCGTGTTACTGTTCATCCGCGTGGTCAAACCGTGGACTGTTGACTGATGACGTGGCGCAATCCTAAGCGTCCAAACTATTTTTAATCCGATGGCCATGATTTACTCCATGTATCTATAAAAAGGGGGCCTCCCCCCCCTAATTTGATATCTCTGAATCCATTTTTGGGATCCATTTTCTATAATTCCTTCTCCATCTTGTATTTTCTTCGTATTTTAATAAATTCCCATTTTGCCCCTAGTTCAATTATGAGTGGCTAATTTTCTTTCAAGCTTGGGTTGAAGGTGAAGTCTCAACATGTGTCATGGGCTTAATTTGGTAAATTTATTTTCTCTTCCCCTCTAATTTTTGTGGATGTTTTGACTTCTCGTCGACAAATAATAATAGTCTTGTCTAGATACCGCCTTGGTTACACCGGCTCTCTAGTATAAGGTTATTATTATTTGGCACGATAAGCCCTTAGCACCATATTGATTAGAGCGTGGTTCATGAGGTGTGGATTCCCCCCTCATGATTTAATTGGCATTAATACGGATTATTTAGCCCATGATGCATGTTGATACGGATCTAGATACCCAAGTACGTCATTTTAATAGAATTCTCTTCAATTTATTCTCGCCATTTCAATTCCAATTTTAGAATTTATTCTCTCCATTTTAATTTAATTATTAGCATATTCCAAATCATTTCCACCATAAATCCAACTACCCATTTACAAAATTAATTCTATATATAATTAAAATCCACCTCCTCGTGGGATCGACACTCGTCACCATTAGTCTATACTACAACAGATTCGTGCGCTTGCGAGTACATTAAAATTTGCACAACACAGAGCACTTGCACTTGCTGCCTTTGAGATGCTCTGGATCACTTATCTTCTAAAAGAATTGAAGCTTTCTTTGCTCAAGCTTCCTATCTTATATTGTGATAATAAGAGTGCTGAAGCATTGACTAGTAATCCAAAGTACCATTCACGCACCAAACACATAGAACTTGATCTGCATTTTGTTAGAGATCATATAGCTAAGCATGAACTTTCTATTGATCATGTTCCCAGCTTTGATCAATTAGCAGACATTCTTACTAAGCCCTTAGCCTATAATCAGTTTGCTTATTTGAGAAACAAGCTTAATGTTTCTCCGAAACCTTAGGCTTGAGGGGGGATGTTAAGAATATAATCAAGTTAATTAATGAGTATGCTGACATGGCAGCTGAGTCAGCTAAAGGTTGTTATAGAAGTCGTTAGTAGTAATCTGTGCGTGTGTGCAATGTGTGTAGAATCTTCTATGCACATACAAAAAGGCTTGTAACCTCCAGATTCATTCAGATCAATAATAATAGAATTCTCAGCTTACAGAAGTTTTCTTTCTTCCTATTTTCTTAGTAACCAAAGAATATCACAGTTTCGTATAAAACTTAATAGTACCGACCGACGTCATAGCGCATGCCGCCGAAGACCGGTCGCAGCACAAGAATCGCGCGTCAGCTTTGTCGCGCCTCCGCACTCTTTTAGCCCTCAATGTGAGGAGCAATGTGAATCTTGATGCGTATTCACCGCCGCCACAGCTTCTTCAAATCCTTCCTTCTAAGTCTACTATTAGACGTTCAGAAGTTGGACCACAAATTGGACCTAACAATCTTAAATTTGCTTTGGTATTACTCTATTCACTCTTGCTTTGTTTTTTTGTTTTCTGTTAAAATTTAAGTCATCGTAATGTTTTTTTTTTGTGGTTAACTTCAGGGAATGCAAGCTCTGCTTGATCTATTTTTCGCAGGTTAAGCACTAGAGCATTGTCACGGTTGATTCTATCGGATGATTCTCTTTGAATGGCTGTGAATAAGTTCAGGACTTCTAAAGGTATGCTAATTCATAGTTGATAGTGTGTATTACGATAAAACCTGTTGGTTAATTTAAAATTGTTATCTTCTTTCTTATTTGTGCAACAAATACAATAAGTCTGTGTTTTGTTGTTGAGTGTCTGCCCCATTGATAAGAGAAATGTATGATATAATTTTTCAAGATACCTACCTGCATTATGAATTGTTATTGGAAGGAAGCACGAGAATTGTTACGTGAAATGTATGTTCTGCTTCTCATTCACTTTACCAGAATTACAAAAGTTTTATGTTATTGATGGTTGGATTGTTTCTGGCTTGTTTTTTTTTTTTTTGTTTTAATTGCTTTACATACATTATGTGTGTAATTTTTTAATGGACAATCTTCATTTGAAACATGAAATTTTTAAAAACTTTCCGATTTGTGCAGGGTATGAAGCCTCTTAAGTTGGACTTCTTAGGTGCTACTATTGTGTTCGGCTAATATTTTCTTCTTTTATTTTTCTTTTTTCAGTCACAATAATGGGGGTCATGGTGAAACAACTTACTAATCACTCTGGACAGGAATGGGCTTCTATAAGTAAAGCACACTTATTTCACTCTTTCCTTAGTATGGAGCTGCTTACCGTTGGGATGAAGATGGTAATAGTTGCTTTAGAAATTAGTTTTCTTCAGTAGGAAAATTCTAAATCTTGGAAAATTTAAAGTTGTACTAGAAAACAAGCTGCCTATTCAACCAATGGCTAAATGTAGCATAGTAATCTCCTTAGACAATTAATTAGATTGCATTCCTTTTGATCTCTCTCTTTTCATTTTTTCTCCTTTTTGACTTGCACTTCTCTGTTCCTTTCCTCAAAAAAAAAAAAAATTTTGCACTTCTCTGCTGATGTCTTCCCAATATCCTATGATGTACAAATGCACAAATACTCTTGTTGTGACGTTAACCATATATGGTTCCTTTTTTATTTTGGTCCATTTTCCAACAACATAGAATAGTAAGAAGAATACTTTATTTTAATGATGCTTCTCTGCTTTCTTAAATGTATGCTTGTTCTTGTTCACATTTTACTGTTCATGATAATTGGTATGGTCTTTCTTTGGCATCATCAAGCCGCAAATGTGATTAAACATTTTGAATTTCTTATTGATCTAGCCTTCACTTTAGTATAATGTATACACCACACCTGCAGTAAGTATCATTGATAGTTCCGAATGAGTGTGAAAGCAGACTAGTATGTAACTTCATGATTTATTTACTGGTTTGCACATCCATATTTCAAATGGTTTACTGGTCTCTGGCCTAAAGAGAGGGAAAATGAAAGACTTGTGAGACAATCCTCATGGCTTTGTTGACATCAATTTGGTGGTTGATTGAGAAATGAATGATCATACATATACATATCCATACATATATATATAGAGTAGTTTTCTGGTCAGGGATTTTAAAGTACGGAAAAGTTTGGGAAAACTTTAAACCACACGATTTTAAAAGCCTATAGTTTTAAGCCTTTAAAACCATGCGGTTTTAATGGTTTTAAAGGTTTCCCGTACTTTCTCGCACTTTAAAATTCTTAACTGGAATATTTCTCTCTCTCTCTCTATATCTATATATGATTTTCATGGACTAGCATTTGACAGATGACTTGATTATTATTTTTTGTCTCTGTTTATTGATTTTGTTGCTCAGTCATAGCTAGACATTGCTCATTGACCATTTGTTAGTGACAGGCTCAAATGAGATGCTTGACCTTTTGCTTTTATCTCTTGTACTTACTTACACCATATGGAAGATGCATACCCTTCTGAGAAGACGATAACTGAAATGGCTGATGCTTGAATTGCATTCAACAGTGACTCCGAAATTTCGTCTCCTCTGTTAAGTTGGTCATCAATGAAAGTTTGGATATTTTGTCGACACAGAGTAGAATAGAGATGGCTAGTAAAGTTGTCTCGAGTGTCCTCTCCTCTGAAACTAACAAAAACATCATACTTCTTGTTGTTTCGATAAGAAGAAGCCATAATCAACAGAAACAGTTGAATTGATTAGAGAGAGATTTTGATTCGAATGAAAACAATTATTAAACCAAATGTGCATGACTCTGTAGAATAAATTGATGCCATGAACCTTCCTTCAAGTTCCGTGATAGTTTTTCAATTTCATCTCATTGTCCAACCACCGTGCACTCCACAATGATTGATTAATTCAACTGCCTTGTAGACTTTTAGCTAAAAATTCCACACGAACACCATACTTTTCAACACACGTGCTTCTGTGCTTTAATGCTCATAACTGATGCAATAAGTAGGGTGATATTTTAATTTTTACCTCTGAATTTATCTTATCCGTCCTCATCTCTCAATTAATTGTATTTAGTTTCAAAATTATTCTTTTTTTTTTAATAGCTCTTTTTCATTATCCTTAGGGTTGATTGTTAAACATATGAAGTCTAACTTAAATTTTTTTTTTAAAAAACTTATATCTAATTTTTAGACATTTACATTTAAATTAAATAAGTAAATTTTTGTGACCTTTGCTGAAATGAGAAAATGTTTGAATGAAAAATAAATAATATATACTAAAAATATTTCTATTCAGTAAATTCATTTCCTAAACTACGAAGCCTAATTCCTTTTACTCATTTTGAACTTTGGAGAGCAAATTAACAAATCTATTTTAATTTACTTTTTGTGACTTAATTGTTTTATTATATTTGATCATAAAGATTGATTTGACATAAGTCTAAATTGATTATTTTATCCTTATAAAGTAAAACTAATTCTTTAACTTCAATATTTTCTAATTTTATATCAAATTCATTATTTCTAATACCACTTTATTAGTATGATTATAAAACATTAATTAAACAAACATAATGGTTTTATGGCACAATACTCATGTAAATTATTAGCTTGTCAAATTTACATCATTTACACATAAGATAGTGAAAATAATAGTTAAATTTCATTTAAAAATATTAGTTCACATGATTAAATACCTAAATTATTAGATACAATAACCCATGTTTATTGTACAATTTGGCCATTTTATATCATAATACTAAAATAGTAAAATAAAATTTATATCAAGTTTATGATCAAATATACTCAAAGAAATCTAATAAAAAAAGTAATAGAGGGATTTAATTGATTAACTATACAAAATTTTTATTAATTTGTATTTTTTAAAAATATTGTGAATTTATTATAATTATTTTCTAGAAGTGGGGTAAATTTACAAACCTTTTTAGTTTCTTTCCTTTGAAGCAAAAGATTCAACACTTATTAGTGAAGATACTGTTGGATCATAAACTTGATCCAAGATGAATAAATCAAGCCAACTCATGGAAGGTTCCATGAGTAGGTATGGTTGGTGAGGTTTGAATTATTTGTGTTAGGTGTGTTAGGTATGGTTGGTGAAGTAGGTGAGTGGTAGGTTTTAATGGATGGTGAGGATTTGTTTATTAGTTGAATAAATGAATGGTTGTGATTAGTTTGTTTTATGTATAAATACCCCCTCTCCCCTTTGGTTTAAATATGAAGTGAAGTAGCAAAATCTCTAAGGTGTAGAGAGTGAAAAATAAGAGTTGTAATTGGTGAGGAGTGTTGTTGAAGAAATAAAATAGTGTGTTTTTTGTGTGTTTTATTTATTAATTCTCCAACAAAGTGGTATCAGAGCTAGTGTTTGATGCTATATATAGTCATATAGCATATCAAATCGAAGATCTCGACGAGAGGAACGTGACGCCGCAAAAATCATCCCGATCCGAGACCGAACGCCCACACACTTGCCGCCGGAAGTTTTCTGTCCTGAAGTTGAGTCGACTCACTGAGTTGAACCAAGCTGAGCCGAACTGAACCAAGCCGAGCCGAGCTGAACCGAGCCAACTCGAGCTGAACCAATCCGGACCGAACCAAGACTACCAAGCCAGTGTTGACCGTTGACCGACGTTGACCGTTGACCAGCGTTGACCGTTGACCGTGACCGAATGTTGACTCGAGTCCTTCCCAAGGTTTTTCGACGTGCCGGATCCATCTGTGCTTTCAGAATCTCTAAATTCTCACTCAATTTGTGAGTTATGGCAAACGGTGGTATGATGTCATTTTAAGTTCCACAATTAAAGGGAAGTAAGTTTGACAATTGGAGTATTAAAATGAAGGCTCTATTGGGCGCACATGACGTATGGGATGTCGTGGAGAAAGACTTTATTGTGCCAGAAAATGAAGCCACTTTAACTGCGGTGGAGAAGGAGAATTTAAAAGACTTGAAGAAGAAAGAGAAGAAAGCAAAGTATCTCATCTTTCAATCATTAGATGAAGATGCTTTTGAAAAGATTGCTGGTACAACCTCCTCAAAAGAAGCATGGGAGAAACTAGAGACCTCTTACAAAGGAGCGGAGCAAGTTAAGAAGGTTCGTCTCCAAACATTACGAGGAGAATTTAAGTCCTTACACATGAAGGCGTTGGAGTCAATTTCTGACTACTTTACTCGGGTTGTGACCGTTTCCAATGAATTAAAAAGAAATTGCGAGGAGTTAAAAGAGGTAAGGATCATTGAAAAGATACTTCGATCAGTAGACTCGAAGTTTGACCATATTGTTGTGACAATTGAAGAAACAAGAGATCTGGAGGATATGACGATCGAGCAACTTCAAGGAAGGTTGCAAGCCTATGAAGAAAAATAAAAAAAGAAGCAAGGAATCAAAGAAAAACTTCTCAAGATGGAAGTCAATCCAAAGAAAAGAGAAGAAAGCTCCGACAACGAGAGAAGGCACTATGTCCGAGGTAGAGGTCGTGGTCATGGACGAGGTTGGAATTTCAACAACAACAACTCCAATTATGCCAAAGGAGAAAGCTCAACCAGAGGACGAGGCAGAGGCAATCCAAGATCGAGGTATGACAAATCCCAAGTACAGTGCTATAATTGTCAAAAGTTTGGGCATTATACTTCAGAATGCAGAGCTCCAAGCACCAGAATTGAAGAGAGAGTGAACTATGCTGAAGAAAAAAATAGTGAAGATGGCACACTTTTACTAGCACGCAATGACACAAGTGGAGGTCAAGAAAATACATGGTATCTTGACACAGGTGCTAGCAATCATATGAGTGGAAATAAAGCATGTTCGTGCAACTAAGTCAATCTGTGAATGTCAGTGTCGCTTTTAGAGATGGTTCAAAAGTACCAGTGAAGGGTAGAGGTAACATTCTTTTTCATGCAAAAGATGGTAGCCACCAAATAATTTCAAATGTTTACTATGTGCCCAATATGAAAAGCAACATTCTTAGTTTAGGTCAACTTTTAGAAAAAGGCTATGATATTCACTTAAAAGATTATAGTCTTTTCCTAAGAGATGACAAAGGAAATCTAATTACAAAGGTGAGAATGTCAAAGAATAGAATGTTTCCTTTAAATATTCAAAATGATGTTGCAAAATGTCTCAAAGCCTGTCACAAAGATTAATCATGGACTTGGCATCTTCGATATGGGCATCTCAACTTTGGAGGACTGGAGCTGCTATCTAAGAAGAACATGATGAAAGGCTTACCATACATCAATCACCCTGATCAACTTTGTGAAGGATATTTACTTGGCAAGCAGTTTAGAAAGAGCTTTCTAAATGAGTCAAACTCAAGAGCTCAGAAGCCACTCGAGCTCATTCATACTGATGTGTGCGGTCCATTCAAGCTAAACTCCCTTGGTAAAAGTAACTACTTCCTTCTCTTCATAGATGATTTTTCAAGAAAAACTTGGGTGTATTTTTTGAAGCAAAAATCAGAAGTCTTCGAAGCTTTCAAGAAGTTTAAAGCTGCAGTTGAAAAAGAAAGTGGATACCAGATTAAAGCCATGAGATCTGATCGAGGTGGAGAGTTCACTTCCAAAGAATTTTTAGAGTTTTGTGAAGCAAATGGAATTTGACGCCCTTTGACAGTTCCAAGATCCCCCCAACAAAATGGTGTTACAGAAAGGAATAACAGAACCATCCTCGACATGGCAAGAAGCATGCTTAAGAGTAAGAGGCTACTTAAAGAATTTTGGGCTGAAGCAGTTGCATGTGCAGTCTACTTATCCAATCGATCTCCAACAAGAAGCGTGTAGGGCAAGACGCCATAAGAAGCTTGGAGTGGAAGAAAACCCGACATCACCCATCTAAGAGTTTTCGGAAGCATTGCTCATGTATATGTACCAAACGAAAGTAGAGCCAAGCTGGATGACAAAAGTGAGAAGTTCATCTTCATCGGCTACGACAACAACTCCAAAGGATACAAGCTTTACAATCCAAACAACGGGAAGATCGTGATCAGTCGAGATGTAATTTTTTATGAAGAAGGAGAATGAGATTTTGGCTCTGGTGTGGATGACTTCAACTTCTTTCCCATTTAAGAAGATGATCATACACAGATAAAACAAGTAGATGAACAACAAGAGTCTGCCACTCCACCTATCTCACTAGCACCAACCACATGTAGAGATTCACCGCCGTCTTTCTTAAATGAAAGAATCGAAGAACATACAAGGAGTCTTCAAGATCTCTATGAGGTAATTGAGAGACATGATAATCTCACTCTCTTTTGCCTCTTTGCTGATTGTGAGCCAGTCAACTTCTAAGAAGCTGCACTAGATGAGAAGTGGAGAATTGCAATGGATGAAGAAATCAAAGCCATTGTGAAGAATGATACTTGGGAGCTTACTACTCTTCCCAAAGGTCACAAGGCGATCGGTGTCAAATGGGTGTATAAAACAAAAAGAAATGCGAAGGGAGAAATTGAAAGGCACAAGGCGAGGCTAGTTGCAAAAGGCTATAGTCAAAAGGCTGGCATAGACTATGATGAGGTATTTGCTCATGTAGCTCGACTTGAAACCATTAGACTTATTATTTCTTTGGCTGCTCAGAACAAATGGAAGATTTTTCAAATGGATGTGAAGTCTGCTTTCTTGAATGGATTCCTTGAAGAAGAAGTTTACATTGAACAACAATTAGGCTATGTGGTGAAAGGACACGAAGAAAAAGTTTTGAGATTGAAGAAAGCTCTTTACGGGTTAAAGCAAGCACCAAGGGCATGGAATAACAGAATTGACAAGTATTTTCAAGAGAAAGGCTTCACCAAATGCCCATATGAACATGCTCTCTACGTCAAAGAAAAAGATGGAGATATTTTGATTGTGTGCCTGTATGTGGATGATCTCATCTTCACTGGAAGTAATCCAAGCTTGTTTGAAGAGTTCAAGAGAGTGATGATCAAAGAGTTCGAGATGACTGACATCGGACTGATGGCATGTTACCTCGGCATTGAAGTCAAGCAAAATGAAGAAGGCATAGTTATCTCCCAAGAAAGCTATGCAAAGGAGATTCTCAAGAAGTTCAAGATGAATGATTGTAAGCCTATAAGCACGCCAGTGGAATGCGGAGTCAAGTTATCTAAACACGATGAAGGCGAAGATATAGATCCAACATTCTTTAAAAGTTTGGTTGGAAGCCTACGTTATTTGACATGCACAAGACCAGATATCCTTTATGTTGTTGGACTTGTGAGCTGATACATGGAGAATCCAAAGACCACCCATTTTAAAGCTGCAAAAAGAATCCTTCGCTACATCAAAGGTACAACTAATTTCGGCTTGCTATACTCATTTTCTAATGACTACAAGCTTGTTGGATATAGCGATAGCAATTGAGGTGGAGATGTAGATGATCGAAAGAGCACCACAGGATTTGTGTTCTTTATGGGAGATACTGCTTTCACATGGATGTCAAAGAAGCAACCAATTGTCACGCTATCCACCTGTGAAGCTGAATATGTAGTTGCCACATCAAGTGTTTGTCATGTAATTTGGCTCAAAAATTTGCTGAAGAAGTTGAGTTTGGCACAAGAAGAGCCAAACGAGATTTGTGTTGATAATAAATCAGCAATTGCCCTATCCAAGAATCCAGTCTTTCATGATCGAAGTAAACACATAGACACTCGCTATCATTTCATAAGAGAGTGTATTGCAAGAAAAGAAGTGCAAATCAAGTATGTAAAATCACAAGATCAAGTAGCTGATATCTTCACTAAGCCACTCAAGCAAGAAGACTTTGTAAGATTCAGAAGTTTGCTTGGTGTCACAGGATCAAGTTTAAGGGGAGGTGTTGGATCATAAACTTGATCCAAGATGAATAAATCAAGCCCAACTCATGGAAGGTTCCATGAGTAGATATGGTTGGTGAGGTTTGAATTATTTGTGTTAGGCGTGTTAGGTATGATTGGTGAAGTAAGTGAGTGGTATGTTTTAATGGATGGTGATGATTTGTTTATTAGTTGAATAAATGAATGGTTGTGATTAGTTTGTTTTATGTATAAATATCCCCTCTCCCCTTTGGTTTAAACATGAAGTGAAGTAGCAAAATCTCTAAGGTGTAGAGAGTGAAAAATAAGAGTTGTAATTGGTGATGAGTATTGTTGAAGAAATAAAATAGTGTGTTTTTTGTGTGTTTTATTTATTAATTCTCCAACAGATACCACGTATACGTTGCCCACAAAGATTCCAGAGAGGACGTTTATGTGTTTAATGTATAAAATGTATGACAAATAATACTTTATTTTAATTATGGTATACAACATGTGAATTTATCAAAGCCTAAGTCAACCCAAACTAAAATCAAATTAAAATGATTTTAGTTGGGTTGCGTTGGACTGTTGCCCAAACTTTGGGTTGGTTTAGTTTGAAACTTGCGTTTGGATCTTCGGTTGAATTTGGGGCTTACAATAAATCGACCCCACATTTTTTCTTCCCTCATTCCATAGAATAATATTATATGTAATAAAATAACACAAAATTTAGTACACAAGGCACAAATGACAAAAAATAATTTTCATCTTGTAGTGAACTTTTCTTGTTGATAATGTACTATTTTTTTTATTCTATTTACTTCTGTGAACATATAATTGTAGGCATCCACAAATGTTAAGGAAAAGCAATTATTTCATATAAGTTATTTCACAACTCCTGTACTTATATCATCAATTGCTTGACCTTTAGTTATTTTCCTTGCTAACTTGAGTGAGACTCACCGATACAGCTAATATTGGATTTCTTGGATGAAGCTGCTCAGAAGCCAATAGTCCTCTTGGGCATCAAATATTCGTCATCATGCTTGCAAAGAAACACTTGCACCTGATTAGCCTTTTCGGTTAATATGGTTTGCGAAAACCTGCTATATTTTCTACCATAAAAATCCAGTCAAACACTTGTTCGAGGGCTTGTTTTGTTGAATTGTGCTGGTGGCAGCATGAACAACAAGGCAATTGTTGATGATTGGAGAATCAAGCCACGGTTGCCATTGGTTTGGTTCATTGATTTCTTGTTGAAGCAAAGGCCAATTGCAGATGCAATATTTGAAGATGTGAAACGAAGGTATTTTCTCTTCTCTCTATTCAGTCCATTTTTCGTTATCCTAAAACACTAGAGTCAAAAATTAAAAAAATTCTATGATGTGTATATATTGGTGCTGTAGGGAAACACTGAGGAACATTTTACTGTCCATCTATGCAAATAAGAAATCTGTGGATGAAACACTGGTAGAGGTATTAATATTCTCCACTTACATGCCATTTTAACCTCTTACAAAAATGGCTACTCAGAATTCATAAATTGACCTAAAAATTGCGGATCATTCGAGAACCCGCCAATGATGAAGGGGCACTTGATGCATTTGTTTCGATTGTGACAGGCCCACCAGGGCCGAACCCCGTGCAATTGATGCCATTAATCTCTATACCTGTACTAGTTTTATAGGGTGATAAGGATCCATTCACCCCCCTCGATGGACCTGTTGGTAGATACTTCTAATCTCTGCCTTCTCAACTTTCATATGTGAAGTTAATTGTGTTGGAAGGAGTAGGACATTGTCCCCATGACGACAGACCCGAGTTGGTCCACGAAAAGCTGCTTCCTTGGTTGGCTGAAACATTTAATTTCTGAGGAATTTACTTTCTCATCAGCAAGTTTTGATGAGCATTATATATTATTCCTATTGTAAAAAGACAAACAACTCTTGTATTTATATTGTATATATCAAATCTTATTCAACCACTTGAATATCTTTTGGCGCCGAAAAGAATGTAGGAGAAACTGATCCCTGACAAGTTGTAGAAGCTCCAAATTGATTCAAGGCATATATCAAATTATTCAATAAAAAGTCAAATTCAGCACAATAATAAAGAACAATTATTTAGTAATCTAAATTGCTCATGTTAATGATATGTGAATGATAGGATCCAATTTTATACATGGAAAAGATACAATAATCTAAATCGAAATATAAGTTCACTGGCATCTTCAATCCTTTCCTTACAAGTTAGTTTTATAAATATAAATTCCAGCCATAGACGATACCACGTCAACTGTGGAATCAAATCCACCATTCCAAATATGGAATTGGTACATATACTTGAAAAAGTGCATAATTGTTTAAGCGAATGGATTCACAACACAAACAAGTAGAGTGAAAACGACACCTATCCTTTTTTATTTTAATCAGTATTCAAATATATTTTTTAAATGTATAAGATTTGATGGTGTTTTAACTGTTCCCTCTTTATGGCTTTTGTTTCCACATGATGAAACTTTCCCATATACAACAATTTAGATTTAAGAAAGTAGAAAATTTTCAAATGTGATTGCATTATATAGATGAGAGTTGATATGGTGCGCAATGGGGTGAGTGGCAAGTTTTCATTGATAGAGAGATGGGCCCACAACATAGCTCCGCCAATAAGAATTGTTGTGCATCCTATAATATCCGACATCGCCTAGCTTGTGAGTTTTACTACGTGGATTGTTTTGAATAAGAATTGTTTTGTGCACAAAGTAAGAAAAAGAAAGCCGATAATTTTAATTTTACAACATACATCATGTGCTTTTCATACATTATACTCTTCGCTTAATAAGGTTGTTTAGGGAATGAAATAGGGTGACCAAGATAAAGGTGTTTGCTCATACATTATCGTGCTCTCCTCCAAAGTAAAAGCGAGCAAATGGTTGAGCAGATCACCTCGATCAGGATGTTGTGTGGTGACCTCGAGCATATCACCTTGATTAGGATGTTGTTGGTCACCTAGACTAGAGTAATATGTGGTGACCTCGAGCACATCACCTCAACCAGGAGGTTATCGGTCACCTCGAGCAGATCATCTAGACCAGGATGCTATTGGTCACCTCGACCAGAATAATATGTGGTGACCTCGAGCACATTTCCTCGACCAGGATGTTATTGATCACCTCGACTAGAGTAATATGTGGTGACCTCGAGCACATCACCTCGACTAGGAGGTTATTGGTCACCTCGAGCAGATCATCTCGACCAGGATGTTATTGGTCACCTCGACCAGAATAATATGTGGTGACCTCGAGCACATTTCCTCGACCAGGATGTTATTGGTCACCTCGACTAGAGTAATATGTGGTGACCTCGAGCACATCACCTCGACCAGGAGGTTATTGGTCACCTCGACCAGGATATTATTGGTCACCTCGACCAGAATAATATGTGGTGACTTCGAGCACATTTCCTCGACCAGGATGTTATTGGTCACCTCGACCAGGAAGTTACCAGGAAGCAAGATTCAGTTAAAACAGTTTCTCCGAAATATTAGGGACCATATTCTTAGTGGGCTGAAATTTAGTAGTTTTCTTGATAATTCTAGGAGAGTGGATAAAAACCGCTATAGTTTCCTATAAAAACCCTAGGAAGGGGAAGGAAAGGGGGGGGATTCTTCTAGCTCTCTCTCTCTCTCTTTCTCTAAGCAACTGAACCCATTGGGCCTTTTTCTCTCTCTACCACTGAGAAATTTCTCTTTCGCCTGTGATTTCTTTAAGATTGATTATTTTTAATTCTTTTCCTTTAAATTTACTTAAAAGCTTTTTGTTTAAAGCAATCATAATTAAGCCACATGAATTGTGGTATGGGTTTTTCCAAGTAAGACCCGAATCGCTGACTTGAGCGTCGGAGGGTTCTTGCCAGAAAAACTTCCGGCACCTCCTGACTATTGGTTGTGTTCACAAGCTCACAGGTTATCTGCTCATAGATCGTCTACTCATGGGTTGTCTACTCATGGATTGTCTGCTTATGGGTTATCTGCTCATGGATCGTCTGCTCATGAGTTATCTGCTCATGGATTATCTGCTTACAGGTTATCTGCTCATGGATCGTCTGCTCATGGATTGTCTGTTCATGGGTTCTCTGCTCATGGATTGTCTGCTCATGGGTTGTCTGCTCATGGATTGTTTGCTCATGGGTTCTCTGCTCATGGATCGTCTGCTCATGGATTATCTGCTCATGGGTTGTCTGCTCACAAAACATCTGCCCATAGAAAATCTGCTCATGGTGCTAACTAATCATCAGCTTCCCACCAAATAAATTTAATGATGATGTAGGGATCTGAGATCTGACCAACTTATCCAAATTTTGGCATCAACAAAGGTAAAGTTCTTTAGTGTGAATTTGTGTTACCTGCACCAGATCCTCGAAAGTTATTACATGGATGTTTTGTTCTAAGAACTGATTTTGGCATTTTCTCCTATTATTAATTGTCATTAGAAAAAGGAAAATAGTGAAAATACATTCACGAAACACGTGCTTGGATCTTCTATTCATGAATTCGTAGAATCTGGGTGTGAAGTAAATGGATCCCACATTTTTTCACCCCACAGCACTGGCACTCCAAAGGTGGAAAAACATTAAAGTGGACTGCCTCAGGAATGCAATTGCATTTCCAAAAACCATTAAAATCCTCTTCACAGAACAGATAGTACCCCAAATGTAAGTGATATGATTCTACATAATTAACTCTGCTATGAAATAACTGTGTCAGAAAAGAGGCCAAGACAAAATCGTTACCACGTATAATAATTTAATGTTGTTATTGAAAGATTGCACATATATAATAAGATATGCATACCTTCACATTGCACATATATAATAAGCTATGCATACCTTTACTCTATCCCAAAGTTGTTCAATTTCACTCCAGCAAATCCGGGATCTTGCAAATAAGATATCTTACATTTGTTCTCTCCATTGAATGATGAACTATAGAACTTTAAAAATCTCAATTTAGGCATCTTTGTGAAAGTACTGGTATTTAAACAGATCTCTATTACTTTTGACATATCCAAACAGATGTCCTCAATTTTTTGTCCCCTAAAAATAAATAAAATAATAAAGTTAAAATCAAATGAAAGATATGTATATTCCACTAATGAGTCGCACTTCAACCCCACCAAGACAAATTTTTAGGGCAATCACAAATTCACAATTAAAGGTAGCTTAGTTATTAATTCAATTTTTATTTACTCTTGTATGTAATTTATGTGGGATTGGAGTGGGGCTCTCTGTCATTACACATATCAAATTTCAATAATTCATGTTTATAGTTATTGCTAGGCAGTTAAACACTTAATTGCAAATGCACAAATAAACATAACAATTAACGTAATATTTAACATAAAAATTATGTATGTTTACGATACAAATTGACATATCAATTATGCTTGCAAACGATTATGCAAGTTGTCATCGCATTTATAATTTATTGCTACACCATCTAACCACTATTGTTTTTTCTAATCATTGTCACTCTTCAATTAATTCTAAGACTCATCAGTTTGAGCATATATTAATATATTCATATCAAATTTTAAATGCTAGAATAATTCAAAATTATAATCCACCACAAACTGCTTACGGTTTCCAGGATTAATTGATTCTTTTCGAACAATTTCCCCACCCAACTCTTGTAGTAAATCACGCATTCTTATCTTCTTGTATGAACAAATAGCAATGAGAGGTTTATCAACAAGAACACTTATTCGTATTTCTGGGTAGAAGCCACTTGCATTAAAGAATTTCATTACTGGATCTACATGCTCACCTTGAAAGAAACAAGCAACATCAAGGAAAATATTTTTCTCCTTATCCTCCAAACTATCGTAACTTATTTTTAATACCTCTAGGATACTTGGATGGAGGATTCTTTGCAATTTACTTATTGCACTTTCCCAGACTTATTTTTTCCCTTTTATATAGAAAGCAACCTAAAACTTTAAGAGCCAAAGGAACTCCTTGAGCATATTTCATTACGTTGCTTGAAAGTTTCTCGTTACCAACATCAGGATGGTTTCGTTTGAAGGCATCTCAACTAAAAAGCTCAAGAGCATGATGATATTCTAATGCCTCCATCTCATATATTTTACTCACCCTCCAATTTCTAAGCACTTGTTTATTTCTAGTGGTTAATATGATTCGACTCACTGGCGTCAACCAATCAAGGCTTCCCATTAAAGATTCCAATTGGCTGAAGCAAGTCACATCATCAAAAACAATCAAAACCTTCATGTGACCGAGCCTTCTAAAATTGAGGTCAATATAAGGCATTACATTTTTATCCTTCAATAAATTTGAAAGAAGTTTTTGTCGTAAGCAAGATAATCCTCCTGGTATTTGTGACTCTTCTCTAACATTTTCGAGGAAGCAAGAACCATCAAAATCACCCGAGATTTTGTCGAAAATAGCTCTAGCGATTGTTGTTTTGCCTATACCACCAATACCCCAAATCCCTAAAGCGTAAACACCTTTCGACTCAACACCTAATAGAGATTCAATTTCCTCAACTGTTGATTCCACTCCAACCAGTTGGTTTTTGTTATCACGCGGCCGAAACACTTCATCCAATCTCTTCAAAATGTGATTAACAACTTCATTTATAAGTTCCGACTCACGCTTAGCTAAGACATAAAATTAGCAGCAGTAACTTCAAATTAATAGGGGGCTGCGTTTAGCAGTCCATGAAAATAAAAATAATAAAAAAGTAAAAAAAAAGATGCGTACGCCGTCGTATGGGCAGTTAGCTCAATTTGTATTGTCCCTCGGAATCATTGCACGCTCTTATTCGTTTGCTTTTGTCGTTAAGTCAGTTGCCTTTCGCTTCCTCGACGATTTCAATGGAAGCCTTGCTGTGTGCGGAATGCGGAATCAAGCGCACCAAATAATTATAAAAAAATAAAGGACACAAGAATTACGTGGTTCGGTAATTAAACCTACATCCACGGAGGCAAGAAAGAATAATTGTTTATTTAACAATTAATAGAGTACAAATATTTGAGTAACGAATCTCACTTCTTAGAAACCCAAATATACCCAGTACTCTTACACTCTGCAGGAAAGATAAATTCCCCAGACAAACTTCTCTTACTTCTCTAAAAAACTTAGAAACCTATAAGCTTAACAATTTTGGGATGCTAACAAATGAACAGTGGCCCTTCTATTTATAGGAACCGTAGCTCACCTACCACTTTCAATTTTGCTACAACTTGCCGAACTGACAGATTGAATTTAGAATGGAAAATCAATTTGGTGGGCAACAAAATCAACAATTCTGAAAACATCAATTGGCTTCTAGAAAACCATCACATTTTTCCTCCATGCAACTTCAACAAAATCGTGCCACCAACCTTGCCTTTTGAAATTGGCAAGCCCACCAACTTTGTCTTTTGAAATTTGCAAGCCATTTTTTGACTTTTCAACAATTCTCCACCTCGGTGAAAAGTTTCCAAATCTGAGCCGACATTAACGGACCATAATACTTCATCCCCAAATGATCCTCAAAAAGATCCAAGGCGGCTGCATCGTTATGACTGCCTACGTACCTAAAATTTGGGATCAAGCCAACCGTAGTTTATAATTCCCAAAGGACATAACTTAACACAATCGAAGGGTTTGAATTAGTTTCAAGCAATGTTGAAACTTAACTCTAGAAACTACCTTCGTCAATATATCTGATGGATTATCTTTTGTATCGATCTTCTTCAACAACACATCACCACCACCTTCGATAATCTCCCTCACATAATGATATTTCACATCTATGTGCTTCGTCTGAGCGTGATATGTTTGATTCTTCGCAAGGAATATCGCACTTTTATTATCACAAAAGACCGCAATGTTCTCCTGGATTACTCCCAAATCACCTAACAAGCCTTTCAACTGCTTCTTTTACAGCTTCAGTTGCTGCCATATACTCTGCTTTCGTAGTGGACAAAGCAATTGTCGATTGTAGAATCGAGTTAACCGGATCTCCACCCAATGTGAATACGTAGCCCGTTGTTGATCTTCGCTTGTCAAGGTCTCCAGCGAAATCAGAATCACAATACCCAACACATTGTTGACCACAATCCTTCTTGAACAATAACCCAACATCAACTGTCCCATACAGATATCGGAGAATCCACTTTACCTCAAGCCATTGATTTTTACCTGGATTGTGCATGTATCTACTAACCATGCTCACTGCTTGAGATATATCGGGCCTTGTGCATACCATAGCATACATAAGACTACCCACAACACTAGCATATAGAACACGAGCCATGTAATCGCCCTCCTCTTGAGATTTAGGACATGAAGAAGATCTTAATTTGAAATGAGGAGCTAGAGGTGTACATACCAGTTTAGTTTTGTCATCCATATCGAATCTTTCTAGCACTCTCTTCAAATAAGACTTTTGAGTCAACCATACGCTCTGATTCTTCTTGTCTCTATGAATCTCCATCCCAAGTATTCTCTGTGCATCACCTAAGTCTTTCATCTCGAACTCAGAAGCCAGCTGCTTCTTTAATCTTTCAATCTCATCTCTATTCTTCAAAGCTATAAGTATATCGTCGACATAGAGTAACAAATAGATGAAAGCTCCATCTGGTAGTCTTCTAAAGTAAACACAATAATCGTGTTCACTTTTGGTGAATTTATGCTCTTGTATAAATTGATCAAATCTTTTGTACCACTGCCTTGGCGATTGCTTCAGTCCGTACAAAGTTTTAATCAACTTACACACATGATTCTCCTTTCCAGCAACTTTGAAACCACAAGGCTGAATCATATAGATTTCCTCCTCCAAATCTCCATGTAAGAACGCCGTCTTAACATCCAACTGAGCCAACTCTAACTCATATTCTGCAACTAAGGCAAGTATGATATAAATGGAAGTATGTTTTACAACTGGAGAGAAAATTTCATTATAGTCAATACCTTCCTTTTGAGCAAAACCTTTTGCCACGAACCTTGCCTTATATCGAGGAGTTGATTGATTCGGAGATCCTTACTTTTTTGTGTAGACCCATTTATTGCCAATAGCCCTTTTCCCTTTTGGTAACTTTACAAGTTCCCAAGTCTGGTTTTGATGGAGAGATTTCATCTCTTCCTCCATGGCTAACTTCCACTAATCACTTTCACTGCTGCATAATGCTTCACCGAAAGTGTTGGGGATGTCATCATCAATAACTGGAAGTGCATAGGCTACCACCATATCTTTAGTAAGCCATCCGAGTTTCTTTATCTCTCTTCTTGGCCTCCTTGTTGCTATAAAATCATCATTATCTACATCATCAATTGTTTCTTTATTTTGTGGGACATCAGAAGAAACAACATCTTCTTCAACTCTAGGTGTCACCTCCATAGTTGAACCATTCTTTGATGTAGAACTAACCGGTACATATGGAGTTGCATCAAACTCCACCCGATGCAATACCTTTTTGGTCTTGTTTTCCACCTGCTGAGAACTTGAAGCTTTCATCATTGAAGCTTCATCAAATGTGACATCTCTGCTACACACAAACTTTTTATCTTCGAGATCCCAAATCTTGAAGCCCTTTACTCCACCTTTGAATCCCACAAAGATAACTTTTCTAGCACGAGGATCCAGTTTACCATCTTTGACATGATAATAAGTTGGACACCCGAATATACGAAGGGAATCATAGTCTTGTGCATGTTTTCCAGACCACATTTCCATAGGAGTTTTACTTCCAATTGCAGCAAAAGGCAATCGGTTTATCAAGTGACTTGCGTAGCTCACAGCTTCAGCTCAAAACTTTTTATCTAAACCAGCATTAGATAACATACACCGTACCTTCTCCAGTAAAGTACGATTCATACGCTCAACCACACCGTTCTGTTGCGGAGTATGTCTCACCGTGAAATATCTTTTAATACCCTCGTTCTGGTATACTTGCAAGAATGGATTAGAAGTATATTCACCCCCATTATCAGATCGTAATACTTTGATCTTTCTTCTAGTTTGAGTCTCCACCAATTTCTTCCATTTCACGAAAATCTCTAGAACCTCATCCTTTGCTCGCATGGTGTACACCCACACACGTCTAGAGAAATCATCAACAAATGTAACAAAATAATGGCTTCTACTAATTGATGCAGTCTTGGTTGGTCCCCATACATCACTATGAACATATTCAAGGATCTCACGAATATCGTGATTAGTTGTACCAAACTTGACCCTTGTTTTCTTGCCTACTACACAATGCTCACAGAAATTTAATTTACAGGTTTTGGTACCTTTTAAGAGTCCGTGCCTCATCAGAGTTTGCAAAGACTTCTCGCCAACATGTCCCAGTTGTACATGCCATAGCTTGGTGGTGTCACTGTACGCCTCAACAATATTTGCTTCATCAGTTATACCTCCCTTTAAATAGTACAGATTGTGACGCCGAACCCCTTGCAAAATCACCATAGCCCTATGTGTAAACTTTATTATACCATCTTCAATAGTAACCTTATAGATTTTAGCTTCCAAAGCACCCACAGAAATTAGATTTTTCTTTCAAGCTGGAACAAATCTAACCTCTTTGAGTTTTCTGACCATTCCATCAAACATTTTGAGCCGAATTGTTCTTATTCCCATTGTGCGACAAGGTTGATCATTCCTCATCACAACTGCACCGGATTTCAGATTATGAAAATCCGTAAACCATTCCTTAATAGGACACAAATGATAGGTTGCTCCAGTATCAAGTATCCACTCACTCGAACTAGTCACGTATGCTGTAGGAGTAATAATTAGTGAATAATCAGAGTCTTCATCTTTCCGTGCCATGTTTGCTGCTGCTGGTTTCTTCCCATCTCTCTTTTGAGCCTTTGGACAATCTTTCCTCCAATGGTATTTTTCATGACAAAAGGCACACTCATCTCGAGCTATATTTCTGCTTCTCGATTTAGATCAAGAATTCATTCCACCACACTTTTTCTTTTTCTCAATCGCCCAATCTCAGCTCACCAAAGCTTCAAACTATGCTCGTTCAGAATTTTTATTATTATTCCGAATCTCCAAGTTAGTCAATGTTGTGCAAACATATTTAAAGACGATCACACTCTTCCCATATATCAAGGTAGTCACAAAATGGCTATATTCCTCTGGTAGTGAGTGTAACAGAATCATAGCCTTGACTTCATCCTTAATATCTTTATCAAGATTCTTCAAATCAGCAAGTAACTTTTCAAATCTTGAGACATGATCATGCATTGACACCCCATGCTTCATTTGAAAGCCATATACTTAGCTCATTGTATGAAGACGATTTTCAGGACTTTTCAGTAGGTACTTCTTCTCCAATGTACGCCACAAAGTCACAGCACACTCCTCATCTTTCACCAAGTATTTCACCTCCTTGGTCAAACAAGATCTGATTTGACCACAAGCTTTCTCGTTCATACGATCCCAAATTTCTTCATCACACAAGTGTCTTTTATTTTTCAGAACAACATCGAGATCGATTTGAATAAGGGCATTCATAACTTCACGCCTCCACATGCTGAAGTTGATTTTCCCATCAAACTTTTCAGCATCAATTTTCTGGCCTCCTATAACAGGTGTTGAATGGCGATTTGACAAATCTCGCCTCCCACCTGAAGTGTCTTTTGAAATAGTCTTGGTAGATTTCTCCCCAATTTTGGAAGTTTCACCTTCTACCATTTTCTTAACGAACTATTTTCACTTGAAAAACAGCCTCTATGGACTATGATGTTAATTTCGCATGAATAAATGCACCATGAAAGTTCCCAGGAGACTGGACGGGAACTCGATCCCAATTAAAAACTAGAATCCTTAGACTCTTATCGCCTCTGTTGACAGAACTTTCCTAAACATGCAAAAATACACACTACTTACAATAGATTGTCTCCCAAATATAAATGGCCGGCTCCACTGTATTCGTGAATAGTACTGTATACGGGAATAGTACCGTATATGTGAATAGTATCGTATCCCCCCAAGTATTAACCGTCGGCTCTGATACCACTTATTGTGCGCGGAATGCGGAATCAAGCGCACCAAATAATTATAGAAAAATAAAAGACACAAGAATTACGTGGTTCAGTAATTAAACCTACATCCACGGAGGTAAGAAAGAATAATTATTTATTTAATAATTAATAGAGTACAAATATTTGAGTAACGAATCTCACTTCCTAGAAACCCAAATATACCGAGTACTCTCACACTCTACAGGAAAGATAAATTCCCCAGACACACTTCTATCACTTCTCTCAAAAGCTTAGAAACTTATAAGCTTAACAATTTTGGGATGCTAACAAATGAACAATGGCCCTTCTATTTATAGGAACCGTGGCTCACCTACCACTTTCAATTTGGCTACAACTTGCCAAATTGACATATTGAATTTAGAATGGAAAATTAATTTGGTGGGCAACAAAATCAACAATTTTGAAAAAATCAATTGGCTTCTAGAAAACCATCACATTTTTCCTCCATGCAACTTCAACAAAATCGTGCCACCAACCTTGTCTTTTGAAATTGGCAAGCCCTCCAACTTTGTCTTTTGAAATTTGCAAGCCATTCTTTGACTTTTCAACAAGCCTTTGCTCTCTCACGTATCAGTCTTGCTGGCCTAGCCGTCATGGGCCAGAACCTCGCCCTAAACATCGCTGAAAAAGGCTTCCCAATCTCCGTCTAAAACCGCACTACTTCTAAAGTCGACGAAACCCTAGATCGGGCCCACCGCGAGGGTCAACTCCCTTTGAACGACCATTACACTCGCAGGGACTTCGTCCT
This sequence comes from Citrus sinensis, assembly GCF_022201045.2. Classification (NCBI taxonomy): domain Eukaryota; kingdom Viridiplantae; phylum Streptophyta; class Magnoliopsida; order Sapindales; family Rutaceae; genus Citrus; species Citrus sinensis. The sequence continues at coordinate 31,779,455 of NC_068558.1, read as the reverse complement.
CTCCATCCAACGCCCTAGATCCGTCATCATCTTAGTAAAAGCCGACTCCCCCGTTGACCAGACCATCACCGCCCTCTCGGAGCAACGAGTGGTACCTCAATACCGAGCGCAGTATCCATGAAGCCAGTTAGAAGGGTTTGCCTTATCTCGGCATGGGGGTCTCCGGGGGCGAGGAAGGCGCGTCATGGTCCCTCTTTGATGCCCGGTGGCTCCTTCGAGGCCTATAATAATATTCAAGGTATTTTGCAAAAAGTTGCCGCCCAAGTTGATGATGGCCCTTGTGTTACTTACATTGGTGAAGGCGGGTCTAGTAATTTCGTTAAGATGGTTCATAACGGAATTGAATACGGAGACATGCAGTTGATTTCCGAAGCTTACTATCTTTTGAAGCACGTGGGTGGAGTCAGCAATGCCGAGTTAGCAGAGATATTTGATGAGTGGAATAAGGGCGAGTTGGAGAGTTTCATGGTTCAGATCACTGCTGATATTTTCAAGGTGAAGGATGAATATGGTGAGGGTGAGCTTGTTGATAAGATTTTAGATAAGACCGGAATGAAAGGGACTGGCAAATGGACCATTCAGCAAGCTGCTGAGCTCTTAATCGCTGCCCTGACCATTGCTGGGTCATTGGATTGTAGGTACTTGAGTGGTTTGAAAGAGGAAAGAGAGGAAGCCGCCAAGGTCTTGAAAGAGGCGGGATTGAAGGATGAGGTACAAAATGTGGGAGTACATGTTGACAAGAAGAGATTGATTGATGATGTGAGGCAAGCTCTGTATGCTTCCAAGATTTGTAGTTATGCGCAAGGGATGAATCTGTTGAGGAGTAAGAGTAATGAGAAAGGATGGAATTTGAATTTTGGTGAATTGGCGAGGATTTGGAAAGACGGGTGTATTATTAGAGCTATTTTTTGGATAGGATTAATAAGGCTTATCAGAGGAATCCAAATTTGGCTAGCTTGGTCATGGATCCAGAGTTTGCGAGGGAGATGGTGCAGAGGTAGGCAGCGTGGAGGAGAGTTGTGGGGTTGGCTATTTCTGCTGGGATTAGCACTCCTGGGATGTGTGCTACTCTTTCTTATTTTGATACTTACAGGAGGGCGAGGCTGCCAGGGAATCTTGTTCAGGCTCAGAGAGACTTGTTTGGGGCGCATACTTATGAGAGGATTGATCGCCCTGGGTCTTTCCACACTGAATGGACAAAACTTGCCCGCCAGACTGGTGCCGGTGTTGGTGCGTTCAATTGAGCTGCTGCCTTTTGTTACTTGTTTGTTTGATTGATTTTTTAAATTGGGTATTGATGATGTTCAATTCGAATTAGGGTTGCATGTTTCATTGGGAATTTCATGCCTAATTATCAATTAGTCTCAAAGTTTAGCTGTTAATAAGAAATGGAACTTGAAATTAATAGGAGGAATTTGCATTAAATAAGAAATAAGAAAGATTGTCATTTTTTTTGTTGAAATTAATATATACCACTATAAGTCTACAATCTCCCAATAAATTGATAACTCTTAAATTACAGGAATATGTGTTTTTTTTTTGAATGGTGGTAAATGAGTGAGAGGTTGAAATTGCTTAAAAAATGACAGATCACCACTAATTTTGTTAGATATGTGAAGTAAAATTCTCGTGTTTTTATTATGAATTCGGTCAAAATTATTTTATGTGAGAGCATAAAAGTGGGGAAGTTAGGAAGTCTAGAATTTGATGCTTAAAAATTTTTTAAATTGTAGTTTAGCACACGAAAATTTAACTAAGAGTACTGCGTGAATTTTATTTATTGTTAAATATTAGTATGAGAAATTAAAGGTAACTTTTCATGTGATGTTAAGAGAATGAAAGCCAGACAAACTGGGCATAAATTCCTTCAAAGCATTCCTCCAACTCTGCAGCTTCTCAGTATTCTCCTTTAATCTTTCTTCAAGCTTCAAAAATGAATCCCCAAAATTCCCATTTTGGTTTCTCATGTCTGGTGGATCAACCTGATAGAAAACCGAAATCACAATCTGGGTTGGATCATGACAGATGGTATCTATGCAGCTTCACGTGTCCTCTTGAACAATGTTGAGGCAAACCTCAGTAAGGATATTGAGTCCCTAAACGGGAGTGTATATAACACCTTAGGCAAATCCCACATTGACAAAACACGAGAGAGATGATGGGTCTATAAGAGGTAATCCACACCTAAATTGGCAAGACGCGTTTTAGGGTGTATAGGCACTCTAGAAACAAAACCGTGCATGCCTTGTTAAGGTTCAAAGCTGACAATATCTTTTTAGGTCTAGGTTAGGTCATGACAATCTAGGCTGGGTCATGACTATAAGTGGCATATTTTCATTGGTAGATATATGTGCGCAAAATGTAGGAAAACAAGGCCAATAATTTTAATTTTACAATACACATCATGTGCCTCTCATACGTTATACTCATCATCTAACAGGGGAAAGTTCAATACTCTAGTGTGAATTTGTGTTACATTCACTAGATCCCTCAAAAGTTATTACATGAATGTTTTGCTCCAAGAACTGATTTTGAATTTTCTCCTATTATTAAAAGTGATTAGAAAAAAGAAAGAAATAAAAATACATTCATGAAAATCTCAGTCTTCTTCGTTATATTGAAACATGTGCTTGGATCTTCTATTGAATTCGTAGAATCTGGGAAGCAAAATAAATGGATCCCACATTTTTTCACCCCGCAGCACTCACACTTCAAAGGCGGAAAAACATTAAAGTAGACTGCCTCAGGAATGCAATTGCATTTCCAAAAACCATTAAAATCCTTTCCACAGAACAGATAGCACCCGAAATGTAAGTGATCTGATTCTATATAATAAACTCTGCTCTGAAATAACTGTGTGTCATGCGGACCACAATCTTTAGTGGTTTTCACTTTGAGCTCAAAAGAAAATGAAAACCATGTGCCACAATCTACATGACGGCTAGAAAATGCTAAAATAGCACTAAATGCAATGCCCTGCATTATGCTATTATTGAAGAAATCTGGTGGCATCTCCAAGTTTATAAAAGATCCCACACTTTGAAACTTAAACCACTTTGGAATTTCATTCCCAGGTAGTACTATATGAACTTTGCCCATGGAAAAACCTCTCTGTACCGAAAAAACATAATTTTAAACGCCCAAAAAAAAAACGATTGTAGAAATTGTAAGTAGAGAGAGTTAAAGACACACATTTACCCATATTTCTTGCAAAAGTACATCTAGCATATGGCTCAGGGTATCTTGAACAATTCCTGTAGTAGAATCACCTTACAATTTAAAATTATTAGTCCAGTAAAAAAAAAACTGCCTATAAGATTCATAACTTAGAGAACAAACCTAAAAATGGTTGCAGTGCCAGGCGACCTCGTTCAATGAATAAAGGCTTTGGTGAGGATTGAAGCCTCTCACTATAACTTAAGAGGACGTATCGCAACATGACAAGTTGGTTAATGCTTTTTGGTATTCTCTCAATATTGGTTTTCACTAGATTCAATACTATTGGCAAGGAAAATTGGCCAAGATATTCCGGCAATCTTTGAAGATTTGAGCAACAACAGAGAATAAGAACTCCGAGAGATTTCGACTTACATAGGCTGCTTGGGAGACTCTTAAGCCTTTTACAATCTGAAAGGTCCAAGTACCCGAGCCTAGGTAGACGCTCAATTGATGAGGGCAATTCTTCAATTGCAGTCCCCCTTAAAAAAAACCAGCTTATATTACCTGATGAGATCTCTGGAAGCCTTTTCAATTTTGAGCAGCCCGAAAGATCAAGTTTGGTAAGAAATTCAAAGCTAAATATTCCAGATGGAAGACTTTTCAGGTTTTTGCTACCTCTTAGATTCAAGAAAACTAGCTTGTTCAGACGTGACATCAACGTGGGATTTGGAGTTTTAGCAATTAGCTTATTGCAGGCAGCATGGATTATCTGGTTTAAATTACTATAATGCTGCTCAGTCAAAAAAGAGGCCGACAAAAAATCGTTACCACGTATAATAATTTAATGTTGTTATTGAGAGATTGCACATATATAATAAGATATCCATACCTTCACACAATCCCAAAGTTGTTCAATGTCACTATGAGGCACTTCAAGTAACACAAGTTTCTCTGCACTAAGGTTTGAAGGCAATGACTTCAACGGATATCCATACCAGTGAAGATATTTCACTTCAGCAAATCCGGAATCTTGCAAATAAGATATCTTACATTTGTTCTCTCCATTGATTGATGAACTATAGAACTTTAAAAATCTCAATTTAGGAATCTTTGTGTAAGTATTAGGATTTAGACGAATCTCTTTTACTTTTGACATATCCAAACAGATGCCCTCAATTTTTTCTGTCCCCTAAAAGTAAATACAAAACCAATAAAGTTAAAATCAAATGAAAGATGATATATATATTCCACTAATGAATTGAACTTCATTTAATTGATAGTTGTTAATTCAATTTTTATTTATTCTTGCATGGAGTTTATGTGGGATTGGAGTGGGGCTCTCTGTCATTACACATATCGAATTTCAATAATTCATGTTTATAGTTACTGCTAGGCAGTTAAACTCTTGATTGCAAATGCACGAAGAAACATAATAACACAAGTAATACATATCAATTATGCTTACAAACGGTTATACAAACTGTCATCGCATTTCTAAGACTCATGAGTGTGAGCGTATGTAAATATATTCACATCAAGTTTTTAAACAAACTGCTTACCGTATTATACGTAAGAACTTCATAGATATCCTCATGATGCCACAACCGACTGCGGTTTCCAGGATCAATTGATTCTTGTCGAACAATTTCCCTACCCAATTCTTGTAGTAAATCATGCATTGTTATCTTGATGTATGAATCGATAGCAATGAGAGATTTATCAACAAGAACACTCATTCCTATTTCTGGGTAGAAGCCACTTGCATTAAAGAATTTCATTACTGGATCTACATGCTCACCTTGAAAGAAACAAGCAACATCAAGGAAAATATTTTTCTCCTTATCGTCCAAACTATCATAACTTATTTTTAATACCTCAAGAATACTTGGATGGAGGATTCTTTGCAATTTATCTATTGCACTTTCCCAGACTTCTTTTTCCCTTTTATGCAGAAAGCAACCCAAAACTTTAAGAGCTAAAGGAACACCTTGAGCATATTTCATTACTTTGCTTGAAAGTTCCTCATAACCAACATCAGGATGGTTTCGTTTGAAGGCATGTCGACTAAAAAGCTCAAGAGCGTGATGATATTCTAATGCCTGCATCTCATATATTTTCCTCACCCCCCAATTTCTAAGCACTTGTTTATTTCTGGTGGTTATTATGATTCGAGTCACAGGCGTAAGCCAATCAAGACTTTCGATTAAAGATTCCAATTGGTTGAAGCAAGTCACATCATCAAAAACAATCAGAACCTTCATGCGACTGAGCCTTCTAATTAAAATTGAGGTCAATATAAGGCATCACATTTTTATCCTTCAATAAATTTGAAAGAAGTTTTTGTCGTAAGCAAGCTAATCCTCCTGGTATTTGTGACTCTTCTCTAACATTTTCGAGGAAGCAAGAACCGTCAAAATCACCCGAGATTTTGTCGAAAATAGCTCTAGCGATTGTTGTTTTGCCTATACCACCAATGCCCCAAATCCCTAAAGCGTAAACACCTTTCGACTCAACACCTAATAGAGATTCAATTTCCTCAACTGTTGATTCCACTCCAACCAGTTGGTTTTTGTTATCACGCGGCCGAAACACTTCATCTAATCTCTTCAAAATGTGATTAACAACTTCATTTATAAGTTCCGACTCACGCCTGGCAAATACATAAAATTAATAGGAGGAATTTGCATTAAATATGAAATAAGGGAGATTGCCAATTTTTCTATTGAAATTAATAGATACCACCACTGGTCTACAATCTCCCAGTAAATTAAGGACTCTTAAATTACAGGAATATGCGTGAGTTTTTTTTTTCTAATGGTGGTATCTGAGTGGGAGGTTGAAATTGCTTAAAAAACGACAGACCACCCCTAATTTTGTTACATATATATTGTAAAATTCTCGAGCTTTTATTATTAATTCTGTCACAATTATTTTATAATTATGAGAGCACAAAAGTGGGGAAGTCAGGAAGTCTAGAATTTGATGCTTAAAAATTTTTGAACTTGTAGTTTAGTAGCCAGAAATTTAACGAAGAGTGCTGCGTGAATTTTATTATTGTTAAATATTAGTATGAGAAATTAAAGGTAACTTTTCAATTTCACCTGATGTTAAGAGAATGAAAGCCAGACAAACTGACTGCTTCCTTCAAAGCTTTCCTCCAAGTCCGCAGCTTCTCAGTATTCTCCTTAAATCTTTCTTCAAGCTTCGAAAATGAAATCCCAAAATGCCCTATTTGGTTTCTCGCGTCTGATGGATCAACCCGATAGAAAACCGGAATCACAATCTGTGCATACTCTTTCTTGCACTCGAGGATCTTTACAAGTTCATCGAGACACCATCTGGAAGATGCATACCCTTCTGAGAAGACGATAACAGAAATGTCTGATGCTTCAATTGCATTCACCAGTGACTCTGAAATTTCATCTCCTCGTTAAGTTGGTCATCAATGAAAGTTTGGATATTTTGTCGACTCGGAGCAGAATAGAGATGGCTAGTAAAGTTGTCTCGGGTGTCCTCTCCTCTGAAACTAACAAAAACATCATACTTCTTGTTGTTTCGAGAAGAAGAAGCCATAATCAACAGAAATAGTTAAATTGATTAGAGAGAGATTTTGATTCGGATGAAAACAATTATTGAACCAAATGTGAGCGACTCTGTAGAAAAAATCGATGCCATGAACCTTCCTTCAAGTTCCGTGATAATTTTTCAATTTCATCTCATTGTCCAACTCCAACCACCGTCCACTCCACGATGATCGATTAATTCCACTGCTTTGTAGACTTCTAACGGAAAATTCCACATGAACACCAGACTTTTCAACACACGGCTTCTGTGCTTTCATACTCATAACTATCAGCAACGAGGGGCTGATATTTTAGTTTTTATCCTCAATTTTTCTTATGGTCCTCATCTCTCAATTAATTGTATTTAGTTTCAAAATTAGTCTTTTTTTTTTGGGTTTGTAATAGCTCTTTTTTCATATTCCTTAGCATTGATTGTTAAACATATGAAATCTAACTTTTTTTAAAAAAAATTATTTTTTATACTTATATATGATTTTTTTAATATTTATATTTGAATTAAAAAAATAAATTTTTAGGACCTTTTCTGAAATGAGAAAATGTTTGAATGCAAATTAAATACTATATCCTAAAACAGTAAGAATTGACTGTATTTCTTTTGAGATACGTTATAAATATCGCTTTCCTAGTACAAAAAAAAAGTGTAGAAAGATTAGATGGATCATAGAATACCTACCTGCATTATGAATTAAGACCGATATAATTTGTACTTGTATTAAGAAAAAAAAATTAGCATACTGTTAGATCAAAAACTAGCGCCGCCCCTCCGTTTGAACAAGAGGTTTGATCGATATTTTCTTCCTTTTTCATTTTTACTCATTTAAAATTTTTTTTTCTGTACTTATCCAAAGTTTTGCCTACAGCTGGAACCCAACATATCAAATTTAAGGATGATTTAGAATGCATGTTAAGTAATTAATTTTATTACCTTTTAATCTAGTAATTGCAGATGAAAGGGAAAAATCATGTGGAATATTGAATTGTGGACTTGATCCTGATCTAGTGGCTTATTGGGAAATATTTGAAGTTGTTTTGTTTCATTAATATTAGCTTTAGGAGAAGTACTAATACTTGCATGGGTTGTTATAATTTCTTCTTCGGTCATTAATGAAGATCCAATCATATAGCTAGTAAAAGAAACATATTGTATTTTTTTTTTTGGGTCTAAACCACGAGGTGGTTCTGAGTGGGCCCCAACTGTGGGAGGTACCTTTAAGTGCGTACCACAACCCAGACTAATCCCCGCTCTCACCGGATCGGCCCGTAAGGGGTACAGTGCTGGCCAAAGTGGTGAATCCATATGAGAGTGGGGCTTGAACCCCTGACCTCTCTTAAGGAGTGAGAGTGCCGAACCACTCACACTAACCAACTTTAGTTAAAACATATTGTATTTAATTAGTCTATAACAGATTCGGTGTGACTGTACCATAAGCATACATGTGTGTGCGTGTATTAATGACCACAGTTCAATTAATAAACGACATGTTTGTATGATATAATTTTTTTAGAAATACAGTTCAATTAATCAACTGTATTTCTTTTGATAAGAGAAATGTATGATATAATTTTTTAAGATACCTACCTGCATTATGAATTGTTATTGGAAGGAAGTACAAGAACAAAGCAAGAGCAAAAACTGATAAAAAGATGTATCTTTCATTATTAAGTGAAATGTATGTTATGCTTCTCATTCACTTTACCAGATTTACAAAAGTTTTATGTTATTGATGGCTGGATTGTTTCTGGGTTATCCTTGTTTTTCTGTTTTAATTGCTTTACATACATTATGTGTGTAATTTTTTAATGGGCAATCTTCATTTGGAACATGAAAATTTTAAAAAACTTTCCAATTTGTGCAGGGTATGAAGCCGCTTAAGTAGGACTTTTTGGGTGCTACTTCTGTGTTGGGCAAATATTTTTTTTTTCTTTTTCCAGTCAACCATAATGGGGGTCATGGTGAAACAACTTACTAATCACTCTGGACAGGAACGGGCTTCTATAAGTAAAGCACACCTATTTCACTCTTTCCTTAGTATGGAGCTGCTTACCGTTGGGATGAAGATGGTAATAGCTGCTATAGAAATTACTTTTCTTCAGAAGGAAAATTCTTAATCTTGGTAAATTTAAAGTTGTACTAGAAGACAAGCTGCTTATTCAACCAAATGGCTAAATGTAGCATAGTAGCCTCCTTAGACGATTAATTAGATTGCATTCCTTTTCATCTCTCTGTTTTCATTTTTTCTCCTTTTTGACTTGCACTTCTCTGTTCCTTTCCCCAAAAAAAAAAAAAAATTGTACTTTTCTGCCGATGTCTTCCCAATATCCTATGATCTCCAAATGCACAAATATTCTTGTTGTGATGTTCCATATATGGTTTCTTTTTTATTTTGGTCCATTTTCCAACAAAATAGAATAGTGAGAAGAATGCTTTATTTTAATTATGTTTCTCTGCTTTCTTGAATGTATGCTTGTTCTTGTTCACATTTTACCGTTTGTGATAATTGGTATGGTCTTTCTTTGGCATCATCAAGCCCCAAATGTGATGAAACATTTTGAATTTCTTATTGATCCAGCCTTCACTTTAGTATAATTTATACACCATACCTGCAGTAAGTATCAATTATAGTTCCAAATGAGTGTGAAAGCAGACTAGTGTGTAACTTCATGATTTATTTACTGGTTTGCACATCCATATTCAAATGGTTTACTGGTCTCCGGCCAAAAGAGAGGGAAAATGAAAGACTTGTGAGACAATCCTCATGGCTTTGTTGACATCAGTTTGGTGGTTGATTGAGAATGAATGATCATACATACATACAAATACTTGTTAGAGGGCTTGTTCTGTTGAATTATGCTGGCGGCATAAACTACAAGGCATTGTTGATGATTGGAGAGTCAAGCTATTGTTTCCATTGCTTTTGTTGATTGATCCTTTGTTGAAGCAAAGGCCAATTGTAGATGCAATCTTTGAGGATGTGAAACAAAGGTATTTTCTCTTCTCTCTATTCAGTCCTTCGTTCATTATCCTAAAAAAACTCTATGATGTGTATATATTGGTGCTGCAGGGGAACATTGAGGAACATTTTACTATCCATCTATGCAAATAAGAAATCTGTGGATGAAACACTGGTAGAGGTATTAACATTCTCCACTTATGTTAATGATATGAGAATGATAAGATCCAATTTTATAGATAAAAAAGATACAATAATCTAAATAGAAACGTAAGTTTACAGGCATCTTCAATCCTTTCCTTACAAGTCAGTTTTGTAAATATAAATTCCTATAATACTACTAATACCATTGTGTTCAATTAAATGTACGCTTGAAGGAAGCAAGAAAGGTAGCATAGAGTACTACGTACGTAGCGAGAAGTAAAATAATGGGGAATGATGAAGAAGCGTCATCATCAAATCGGCCATCCTAGGTTTCCCTCTTGGTTTAGCTCTGCTTTGATGATGTTGTTTCGCATGAGTGGCGTCTTCACTTGTTGCCTCAATTGGCATAAAGTTCGATCCCTCCTCATTCACACTGATAATGATAATATTCAAACCAATATCCACCATTTGCACACGGTAATTAACTATCTGCCTCTCTCGCGCAAAATTAATTGATTACTATCTGTTTGTATTTTCCATATATTTCGGCGCAATATTCACTTCATAAACTAATATTAGTTTACTTACAAGTCAGTTTTCCT